>NC_048587.1:2847500-2860000 GCF_013265735.2 Oncorhynchus mykiss | reverse complement strand
ACACCTGTATTTGGGGAGTTTCTCCCATTCTTCTCTGCAGATCTTCTCAAGCTCTGTCAGGTTGGATGGGGAATGTCACTGCACAACTATTTTGAGGTCTCTCCAGAGATGTTCGATCAGGTTCAAGGCTTAGCCACTCAAGGACATTCAGAGACTTGTCCCGAAGTCACTCCTGCATTGTCTTGGAACCTTCACCCCAGTCTGAGGTCCTGAGCGCTCTGGAGCAGGTTTTCATCAAGGATCTCTCTGTACTTTGCTCTGTTCATCTTTCCCCCGATACTGACTAGTCTCTCAGTTCCTGCCGCTGAAAAACATCCCCAAAGTATGATGCTGCCAACACCATGCTTCACCGTAGGGATGTTGTCATGTTTCCTCCAGACATGATGCTGCCAACACCATGCTTCATCGTAGGGATGTTGTCATGTTTCCTCCAGACATGATGCTGCCAACACCATGCTTCACCGTAGGGATGTTGTCATGTTTCCTCCAGACATGATGCTGCCAACACCATGCTTCACCGTAGGGATGTTGTCATGTTTCCTCAAGACGTGATGCTTGGCATTCAGGCCAAAGAGTTCAATATTGGTTTCATCAGACCACAGAATCTTGTTTCTCATGGTCTGAGAGTCCTATAGGCAAACTGTTATGTGGCTTCCGTCTGGCCACTCCACAATAAAGGTCTGATTGGTGGAGTGCTGCAGAGATGGTTTTCTTTCTGGAATGTTCTCCCATCTCCACAAAGGAACTCTGGAGCTCTGTCAGAGTGGCAATCAGGTTCTTGGTCACCTCCCTGACCAAGGTCCTTTTCCCCCGATTGCTCAGTTTGGCCGGGTGGCAAGCTCTAGGAAGAGTCTTGGCGGTTCCAAACTTCTTCCATTTAAGAATGATGGAGGCCACTGTGTTCTGGGGGACCTTCAATGCGGCAGACATTTGTTGGTACCCTTCCCCAGATCTGTGCCTCGACACAATCCTGTCTCGGAGCTCTACGGACAATTCTTTCGACCTCATGGCTTTGTTCTGGCATGCACTGTCAACAGTGGGACCTTATATAGACAGGTGTGTGCCTGTCCAAATCATGTCCAATTAATTTAATTTTCAACAGGAGGACTCCAATCAAGTTGTAGAAACATCTCAAGGATGATCAATGGAAACAGGATGCACCTGAGCTCAATTTTGAGTCTCATAGCAAAGGGTCTGAATACTTATGTAAATACGTTTTTATTTTTATTTTATATATATTTGCAAAGATTTTTTAAGACTTCTTTTCACCTTGTCATTATGGGGTATTGTGTGTAGATTGATGAATAAGAAAATGTATTTAATATATTTTAGAAAAAATGCTGTAACGTAACAAAAAGTGGAAAAAGTCCAAATCAAATACTGTTGTCGTTCCCTCCTCACGACTGTCTTGGTGTGTTTGGACCATGATAGTTCGTTGGTGATGAGGACACCAAGGAACTTGAAACTCTCGACCCGCTCCACTTCAGCCCCGTTGATGTTAATGGGGGCCTTTTCGGCCCTCCTTTTCCTATAGTCCTATAATCAGCTCATTTGTCCTGCTCACATTGAGGGAGAGGCTGTTGTCTTGGCACCATATAGCCAGGTATCTGACCTCCTCCCTATAGGCTGTCTCATCGTTGTCAGTGATCAGGTCTACCACTCTTGTGTTGTCAGCAAACGTAATGACGATGTTGGAGTCGTGCTTGGCCACGCAGTTGTGGGTGAACAGGGAGTACAGGAGGGGACTGAGGACGCACCCCTGAGGGGCCCCAGTGTTGAGGATCAGTGTGGCAGATGTGTTGCTACCTACCCTCACCACCTGGGGGCGGCCCTTCAGGAAGTCTAGGATCCAGTTGCAGGGGGATGGTGTTTAGTCCCAGCTTAGTGATAAGCGTCATGGGCACTGTGGTGTTGAACGCTGAGCTGTAGTCAATGAACAGCATTCTCACATAGGTGTTCCTTTTGTCCAGGTGGGAAAGGGCAGTGTGGAGTGCGATTGAGATTGCGTCATCTGTGGATCTGTTGGGGTGGTATGTGAATTGGAGTGGGTCCAGGGTGTCTGGGATGATGGTGTTGATGTGAGCCATGACCAGCCTTTCAAAGCATTTCATGACTACCAACGTGAGTGCTACGGAGCGGTAGTCATTTAGGAAGGTTACCTTCGCTTCCTTGGGCACAGGGACTATGGTGGTGTTCTTGAAACATGTCTGTATTACAGACTCGGTCAGGGAAAACACTTGCCAGTTGGTCTGCGTATGCTCTGAGTACACGTCCTGGTAATCCTTCTGTCCCAGCGGCCTTGGGAATGTTGACCTGTTTAAAGGTCTTGCTTACATCGGTTACGGAGACAGCTGGTGCTCTCATGCATGCATCAGTGTTGCTTGCCTCAAAGCAAGCATAAAAGGCAGTTAGCTCATCTGGTAGACTCGCGTTACTTGGCAGCTCGCAGCTGGGTTTCCCTTTGTAGTCCGTAATAGTTTGCAAGCCCTGCAACATCCGACGAGCGTCAGAGCCGGTGTAGTAGGATTCAATCTTATTCTTGTATTGACGCTTTGCCTGATTTATGGTTCATCTGATGGCATAGCGGGATTTCTTATAAGCGTCCGGATTAGTGTCCTGCTGCTTGAAAGCGGCATCTCTAGCCTTTAGCTCGGTGTGGATGTTGCCTGTAATCCCTGGCTTCTGGTTGGGGTATGTACGTACGGTCACTGTGGGGACGACGTCGTCGATTCACTTATTGATGAAGCCGGTGACTGAGGTGGTGTACTCCTCAATGCCATTGGATGAATCCTGGAACATATTCCAGTCCAAACAGTCCTGTAGCGTAGCATCCGCGTCATCTGGCCACTTCCGTATTGAGTGAGTCACTGGTACTTCCTGCTTTAGTTTTTGCTGATAAGCAAGAATCAGAAGGAAATAATTATGGTCAGATTTGCCAGATTTGGTAAAACTGATTTAAGTTCGCCTGCATTAAAGTCCCCGGCCACTAGGAGCGCCGCTTCTGGATGAGCATTTTCTTGTTTGCTTATGGCCTTATAGAGTTGGTTGAGTGGCCTTATACAGCTGGTTGAGTGGCCTTATACAGCTGGTTGAGTGGCCTTATACAGCTGGTTGAGTGTGTGCTTAGTGCCAGCACGGATTTGTGGTGGTAAATAGACTGCTACGAATAGTACAGATGAGAACTCTCTTGGTAAATAGTGTGGTCTACAGCTTATCATAAGGTATTCTACCTCAGGTGAGCAATACCTCAAAACTTATTTAATATTAGACATCGCGCACCAGCTGTTATTGACAAATAGACACACACCTCCACCCCTCGTCTTACCAGGCGTAGCTGCTATGTCCTGCTGATGCACAGATAACCCGGCCAGCTCTATATTCTCTGTGTCGGCGTTTAGCCACGACTCGGTGAAACATTAGATATTATAGTTTTTAATGTCCCGTTAGTACGATATCTCGATCGTAGATCATCCAGTTTATTCTCCAGTTATTGCACGTTGGCCAATAGAACGGATGGTAGAGGCGGTTTATCCACTCACCGACGACACAAAAACTTAATGTAAATTCAGGCTGTAACAAAACAACACGTGGAAACAGTCAAAGGGTGTGAATACTGTCTAAAGACACTGTGCCGTGGTCTCTACTTTGGTAGAGATGGTCACATTAACACAAATCCCTTCAAGTTAGATAAAGAATCAGTCCAAACCAAAGGGATGCAGCATCTCAACTGAACAGACTGAACCAAGCAGAGGCAGCATGACTGCAGAAAGACTACATCCACCAGACACAATACTGATAGACTGAACCAAGCAGAGGCAGCATGACTGCAGAAAGACTACATCCACCAGACACAATACTGATAGACTGAACCAAGCAGAGGCAGCATGACTGCAGAAAGACTACATCCAACAGACACAATACTGATAGACTGAACCAAGCAGAGGCAGCATGACTGCAGAAAGACTACATCCACCAGACACAATACTGATAGACTGAACCAAGCAGAGGCAGCATGACTGCAGAAAGACTACATCCAACAGACACAATACTGATACATCACAACTCATTGGAAGTCAAATGAAAGGACATAGTTAAAAGCATCATGAGCAAACTGTCCATTCAGTAAGATGGAGTACAACAAATCAATGAGACATCACAACACAGTGATTGATGTAGTTGTGATGGTTGGCTGGGGATCTAGGAAGTAAAGTTTGACATCTGGAAAAATGTCATCCCATCTTACCTGCAGACCTTAGGGCTATGGGACGAGGTACGAGTTTGAAATGGGGGAAAAGTACAAAACAGAAGATATTGAAAGCAACAAATGTGAGAGGACAAAGCAGAAATGCATTGTGGTTGTAATGGACCTGGGCTGATGCTCTGAGTTGTGTTAAACACTGATGTTAAACACTGATGCTCTCTGAAACTGGGGTTACTGAACCTTCCTTTCAACTGGAAGTGATAACTGGGGTTATTGAACCTTCCTTTCAACTGGAAGTGATAACTGGGGTTATTGAACCTTCCTTTCAACTGGAAGTGATAACTGGGGTTACTGAACCTTCCTTTCAACTGGAAGTGATAACTGGGGTTATTGAACCTTCCTTTCAACTGGAAGTGATAACTGGGGTTACTGAACCTTGCTTTCAACTGGAAGTGATAACTGGGGTTATTAAACCTTCCTTTCAACTAGAAGTGATAACTGGGGTTACTGAACCTTCCTTTCTGGGGTTACTGAACCTTCCTTTCTGGGGTTACTGAACCTTCCTTTCAACTGGAAGTGATAACTGGGGTTACTGAACCTTCCTTTCTGGTGTTACTGAACCTTCCTTTCTGGGGTTACTGAACCTTCCTGTTACTGGAAGTGATTACTGGGGTTACTAAACCTTCCTTTCAACTGGAAGTGATAACTGGGGTTACTGAACCTTCCTTTCTGGGGTTACTGAACCTTCCTTTCAACTGGAAGTGATAACTGGGGTTACTGAACCTTCCTTTCTGGGGTTACTGAACCTTCCTTTCTGGGGTTACTGAATCTTCCTTTCTGGGGTTACTGAACCTTCATTTCTGGGGTTACTGAACCTTCCTTTCTGGGGTTACTGAACCTTCCTGTTACTGAACCAGAGGCAGAACAGAAGTAATTCTAGGTCATATTTCCTACATGAACGTTATTAGATAAGTGATTGCTGCCCTGCTCATACTAAGAAATCAGTGTTGATTGTGATAGGGTTAGGGTTGTCTGGAAAACGATGTACATTGTCCTATCCTGTATCACATGATCAACTGGATGTACCTTAGGAACATATCTACAGATATGGATGGTCCATATCAAACCCATTATACATTATTATACACAGTACCACAGCATGTCAGAGTGTAGTGGGTAGTGGGTGTGGTACCTGGCGCTGCGTGCTCCAATGCTAAAGCCCATGTAACCCTCCTGGGGCAGAGAGTCGTCTCCCAGCTCTCTCAGGTCCTGGGGTCCCAGGTACTTATCCGTGTCGCCTGTCATCGCATCCTCACCTGACATAACAGCAACCAGTTAGTTAGACAGTCCACAGCTCACAGTCCCCTCACTCCAGTTAGTTAGACAGTCCACAGCTCACAGTCCCCTCACTCCAGTTAGTTAGACAGTCCTCTAGCCCAGTCCTCTCTCTCCAGTTAGTTAGACAGTCCTCTAGTCCAGTCCTCTCTCTCCAGTTAGTTAGACAGTCCACAGCTCACAGTCCCCTCACTCCAGTTAGTTAGACAGTTCTCTAGCCCAGTCCTCTCTCTCCAGTTAGTTAGACAGTCCTCTAGTCCAGTCCTCTCTCTCCAGTTAGTTAGACAGTCCTCTAGCCCAGTCCTCTCTCTCCAGTTAGTTAGACAGTCCTCTAGTCCAGTCCTCTCTCTCCAGTTAGTTAGACAGTCCTCTAGCCCAGTCCTCTCTCTCCAGTTAGTTAGACAGTCCTCTAGTCCAGTCCCCTCTCTCCAGTTAGTTAGACAGTCCTCTAGTCCAGTCCTCTCTCTCCAGTTAGTTAGACAGTCCTCTAGTCCAGTCCTCTCTCTCCAGTTAGTTAGACAGTCTACAAGTCACAGTCCTCTCTCTCCAGTTAGTTAGACAGCCCCCTCCCCCTACAGTCCTCTAGTCCAGTCCTCTCTCTCCAGTTAGTTAGACAGTCTACAAGTCACAGTCCTCCTCTCCAGTTAGTTAGACAGCCCCCTCCCCCTACAGTCCTCTAGTCCAGTCCTCTCTCTCCAGTTAGTTAGACAGCCCCCTCCCCCTACATTCCTCTAGTCCAGTCCTCTCTCTCTGCTGTCCTAACTGGAACAGCCATGCTCTAACCCCTGAAAGCAGGTCCTGTAGGAGTGTCTACAGAGCAGACAGGCTGTTTTAGCAGATCAACAGAAGCCTGAAGGCCTGTTCCACTGTCCTATCCCCTGCTCTGCTCTGCCAAGGGACACACAGCTGACAGGACACATCCGCCACGTGGCTACTCAGTTACTCACACTACACTTGTTTAGTCACTGACTACAAAGCAATGGTTTAAGCAGTGAAAACAACGTGTTCAACTTTAAAAAAACAACAACACCCATTCTAAAGTTAGAAACCAATATTGCAGCTATGATGGGTAGGTTTGTAGAGTTAGCCGTCCAGGGGAGTCACGATGCAGAGTGTTAATGGACGTTAGAGAGAGATGACGCAGAAGAAAGGAGGCGTTACAACGTAGAAACTAGAGCAAGTTCACATCAACCAGCCAGCTACCATCCAGCGAGGGGAGAACAGCATTCCACCGGAGATAAAGCAGAGTTCATCACCCCCCTGCTGATCTACAGCAACCCTTCCCCCATTCCTCCAACCTCACCCCTCCTCCCCTGTTCCGCCAACCTCCCCATGCATCTCTCCCTCTCCTCTCCCTCTCCTCTCCCTCTCCTCTCCCTCTCCTCCCCTCCTCTCCCTCTCCTCTCCCCTCTCCTCCCCTCCCCCTCTCCTCCCCCTCCTCTCCCTCAACCTCTCCTCCCCCTTATCTCCCTCTCATCTCCCCCTCCTCTCCCTCTCCTTCCCCTCCTCTCCCTCTCCTCCCCCTCTCCTCTCCCTCTCCCTCTCCTTCCCTGCCCTCTCTAACTGCAGAAACACACAACAAAATTTGACAGACCTCATCTGGTGACATTCCTCACAAGAATGTCCATTCAAGTATTACCCCCCCCTCCCCTCTCTCCCCCTCCCCTCTCTCTCCCTCTCTCCTGCCACCCCTCCTCTCTCCCTCCCTCCACTCTCTGTCCTAATCACACCAGAACACCTACTCCACCCTCTCTGTCCTAATCACACCAGAACAACTACTCAGACCAGGACAGGACTAGATCAGACCAGGACAGGACTGAGGGTCCAGGACAGGACTAGATCAGACCAGGAAAGGACTAGATCAGACCAGGACAGGACTGAGGGTCCAGGACAGGACTAGATCAGACCAGGACAGGACTAGATCAGACCAGGACAGGACTACATCAGACCAGGACAGGACTACATCAGACCAGGACAGGACTACATCAGACCAGGACAGGACTAGATCAGACCAGGACAGGACCAGATCAGACCAGGACATGACCAGATCAGGACAGGACTAGATCAGACCGGGACAGGACTGACGGTCCAGGACAGGACTAGATCAGACCAGGAAAGGACTGGATCAGACCAGGACAGGAGTAGATCAGACCAGGACCAGATCAAACCAGGCTAAGACTATATCAGACCAGGACAGGACCAGATCAGACCAGGACAGGACAAGATCAGACCAGGACAGGACCAGATCAGGACAGGACTAGATCAGACCGGGATTGGACTGACGGTCCAGGACAGGACTAGATCAGACCAGGAAAGGACTGGATCAGACCAGGACAGGACTAGATCAGACCAGCACAGGACTGAGGGTGCAGGACAGGACTAGATCAGACCAGGACAGGACTGAGGGTCCAGGACCAGGACAACCGCCAGGAAATCTAGCCATGTCTGTCCCCAGACCTGAGGGGGTACCTATGTAACGTGGTCAGTAGTCTACAGTAACGTGGTCAATAGAATACAGTAACCTATGTAACGTGGTCAGTGGACTACAGTAACGTGGTCAGTAGACTACAGTAACCTATGTAATGTGGTCAGTAGACTACAGTAACCTATGTAATGTGGTCAGTAGACTACAGTAACCTATGTATCGTGGTAAGTAGACTACAGTAACCTATGTAATGTGGTCAGTAGACTACAGTAACCTATGTAATGTGGTCAGTAGACTACAGTAACGTGGTCAGTAGACTACAGTGACCTATGTAACGTGGTCAGTAGACTACAGTAACCTATGTAATGTGGTCAGTAGACTACAGTAACGTGGTCAGTAGACTACAGTAACCTATGTAATGTGGTCAGTAGACTACAGTAACCTATGTAACGTGGTCAGTAGACTACAGTAACCTATGTATTGTGGTAAGTAGACTACAGTAACCTATGTAATGTGGTCAGTAGACTACAGTAACCTATGTAATGTGGTCAGTAGACTACAGTAACGTGGTCAGTAGACTACAGTAACATATGTAACGTGGTCAGTAGATTACAGTCAGTAGACTACAGTAACCACTGTAACGTGGTCAGTAGACTACAGTAAGGTGGTCAGTAGACTACAGTAACATGGTCAGTATTCTACAGTAACATGGTCAGTAGACTACAGTAACATATGTAACGTGGTCAGTAGAGTACAGTCAGTAGACTACAGTAACCTATGTAATGTGGTCAGTAGACTACAGTAACCTATGTAACGTGGTCAGTAGACTACAGTAACCTATGTAACGTGGTCAGTAGATTACAGTCAGTAGACTACAGAAACCTATGTAAGGTGGTCAGTAGACTACAGTAACCTATGTAACGTGGTCAATAGACTTCAGTAACCTATGTAACGTGGTCAGTAGGTTACAGTAACGTGGTCAGTAGACTACAGTAACCTATGTAACGTGGTCAGTAGATTACAGTCAGTAGACTACAGTAACATATGTAACGTGGTCAGTAGACTACAGTAACATGGTCAGTATTCTACAGTAACGTGGTCAGTAGACTACAGTAACCTATGTAACGTGGTCAGTAGATTACAGTCAGTAGACTACAGTAACATATGTAACGTGGTCAGTAGACTACAGTAACCTATGTAACGTGGTCAGTAGACTACAGTAACCTATGTAACGTGGTCAGTAGACTACAGTAACCTATGTAACGTGGTCAGTAGATTACAGTCAGTAGACTACAGAAACCTATGTAACGTGGTCAATAGACTACAGTAACCTATGTTACATGGTCAGTAGACTACAGTAACGTGGTCAGTAGACTACAGTAACATGGTCAGTATTCTACAGTAACGTGGTCAGTAGACTACAGTAACCTATGTAACGTGGTCAGTAGATTACAGTCAGTAGACTACAGTAACATATGTAACGTGGTCAGTAGACTACAGTAACCTATGTAACGTGGTCAGTAGACTACAGTAACGTGGTCAGTAGACTACAGTAACCTATGTAACGTGGTCAGTAGACTACAGTAACGTGGTCAGTAGACTACAATAACATATGTAACGTGGTCAGTAGTTTACAGTCAGTAGACTACAGTAACCTATGTAACGTGGTCAGTAGACTACAGTAACCTATGTAACGTGGTCAATAGACTACAGTAACCTATGTAACGTGGTCAGTAGGTTACAGTAATGTGGTCAGTAGACTACAGTAACATGGTCAGTATTCTACAGTAACGTGGTCAGTAGACTACAGTAACCTATGTAACGTGGTCAGTAGATTACAGTCAGTAGACTACAGTAACATATGTAACGTGGTCAGTAGACTACAGTAACCTATGTAACGTGGTCAGTAGACTACAGTAACCTATGTAACGTGGTCAGTAGACTACAGTAACCTATGTAACGTGGTCAGTAGATTACAGTCAGTAGACTACAGAAACCTATGTAACGTGGTCAGTAGACTACAGTAACCTATGTAACGTGGTCAATAGACTACAGTAACCTATGTAACGTGGTCAGTAGACTACAGTAACGTGGTCAGTAGACTACAGTAACATGGTCAGTATTCTACAGTAACGTGGTCAGTAGACTACAGTAACCTATGTAACGTGGTCAGTAGACTACAGTAACGTGGTCAGTAGACTACAGTAACATATGTAACGTGGTCAGTAGACTACAGTAACCTATGTAACGTGATCAGTAGACTACAGTAACCTATGTAACGTGGTCAGTAGATTACACTCAGTAGACTACAGTAACCTATGTAACGTGGTCAGTAGACTACAGTAACCTATGTAATGTGGTCAGTAGTCTACAGTAACGTGGTCAGTAGACTACAGTAACCTATGTAACGTGGTCAGTAGTCTACAGTAACGTGGTCAGTGGTCTACAGTAACCTATGTAACGTGGTCAGTAGTCTACAGTAACCTATGTAATGTCGTCAGTAGACTACAGTAACCTATGTAATGTGGTCAGTAGACTACAATAACATGGTCAGTAGACTACAGTAACCTATGTAACGTGGTCAGTAGACTGCAGTAACCTATGTAATGTGGTCAGTAGACTACAGTAAACGTGGTCAGTAGACTACAGTAACCTATGTAACGTGGTCAGTAGACTACAGTAACCTATGTAACGTGGTCAGTAGATTACAGTCAGTAGACTACAGTAACCTATGTAACGTGGTCAGTAGCCTACAGTAACGTGGTCAGTAGACTACAGAAACCTATGTAACGTGGTCAGTAGAATACAGTAACCTATGTAATGTGGTCAGTAGACTAGAGTAACGTGGTCAGTAAACTACAGTAACCTATGTAATGTGGTCAGTAGACTACAGTAACCTATGTAACGTGGTCAGTAGAATACAGTCAGTAGACTACAGTAACCTATGTAATGTGATCAGTAGACTACAGTAACGTGGTCATTAGACTACAGTAACCTATGTAACGTGGTCAGTAGCCTACAGTAACCTATGTAACGTGGTCAGTATTCTACAGTAACGTGGTCATTAGACTACAGTAACCTATGTAACGTGGTCAGTAGACTACAGTAACCTATGTAATGTGGTCAGTAGACTACAGTAATGTGGTCAGTATTCTACAGTAACGTGGTCAATATTCTACAGTAACGTGGTCAGTAGACTACAGTAACGTGGTCAGTATTCTACAGTAACATGGTCAGTATTCTACAGTAACGTGGTCAGTAGACTACAGTAATGTGGTCAGTATTCTACAGTAACGTGGTCAGTAGCCTACAGTAACGTGGTCAGTATTCTACAGTAACGTGGACAGTAGACTCCAGTAATGTGGTCAGTATTCTACAGTAACGTGGTCAGTAGACTACAGTAATGTGGTCAGTAGACTTACAGTAAGTTGGTCAGTATTCTACAGTAACGTGGTCAGTAGACTACAGTAATGTGGTCAGTATTCTACAGTAACATGGTCAGTATTCTACAGTAACGTGGTCAGTAGACTACAGTAATGTGGTCAGTATTCTACAGTAACATGGTCAGTATTCTACAGCAACGTGGTCAGTATTCTACAGTAACGCGGTCAGTATTCTACAGTAACGTGGTCAGTATTCTACAGTAACGTGGTCAGTAGACTCCAGTAATGTGGTCAGTATTCTACAGTAACGTGGTCAGTAGACTCCAGTAATGTGGTCAGTATTCTACTGTAACGTGGTCAGTAGACTACAGTAATGTGGTCAGTAGATTACAGTAAGTTGGTCAGTAGACTACAGTAACGTGGTCAGTAGTCTACAGTAACCTGCTTCAAAGAGGAAGGGTAGGTAGTCCAGACACACTGGTAAAGATTTCCGGCCGGCAGGAACACCGACAGTGAGGGCTTTTCAAACGCGCTTTGTTGTCAGTAGACTACAGTAACACGATGAAAATAAAACCTAACATAACTATATGTCAATAGAAGGTGTTGCATGTTGAATTGGCAGATGGCTTCTTTGGTTAGCTATAATCATGCAGGTTGTGATAACTCTTAAAGAGAACACAATCAAAAGGCGCTGCTTATAATTACTTTTTTTTGTGGTTTGTTGTCAGTAGACTACAGTAACGTGGTTTGTTGTCAGTAGACTACAGTAACGTGGTTTGTTGTCAGTAGACTACAGTAACGTGGTTTGTTGTCAGTAGACTACAGTAACGTGGTTTGTTGTCAGTAGACTACAGTAACGTGGTTTGTTGCCAGTAGACTACAGTAACGTGGTTTGTTGTCAGTAGACTACAGTAACGTGGTTTGTTGCCAGTAGACTACAGTAACGTGGTTTGTTGTCAGTAGACTACAGTAACGTGGTTTGTTGTCAGTAGACTACAGTAACGTGGTTTGTTGCCAGTAGACTACAGTAACGTGGTTTGTTGTCAGTAGACTACAGTAATGTGGTTTGTTGTCAATAGACTACAGTAACGTGGTTTGTTGTCAGTAGACTACAGTAACGTGGTTTGTTGTCAGTAGACTACAGTAACGTGGTTTG
>NC_048587.1:2780000-2842500 GCF_013265735.2 Oncorhynchus mykiss | reverse complement strand
GCTGTGTTACCATTCTGTTAAAGACAGTCAGATATTACTATTACTGTGACCCCTAACCCCTAACCCATCCTCATGTGTCATTATCTACTGTTTATACTACCAAAGACAATAGATGGAACACTGTGTGTTTGTGATGTGACTGTTATAGTGCATGCTAATGACAGCCTACTGTGTATGAGATAGTGTTGGTGACTGTGTATTTCACTGTGCAGTCCCAGCTGTGGGGGCACTGGGTTATGGCAATGTCTCCCAGAATCCTGTGCTCACCACAGTCAGCTCATTTGGGGAGAGTCTATGCTGCAGCAGGAGTGTGTGTTCTCACCAAGGTGAGTTGGTTGGGAGAGGCTCTGTGCTGCAGCAGGAGTGTGTGTTCTCACCACAGTGACTTGGTTGGGAGAGGCTCTGTGCTGCAGCAGGAGTGTGTGTTCTCACCACAGTGACTTGGTTGGGAGAGGCTCTGTGCTGCAGCAGGAGTGTGTGTTCTCACCACAGTGACTTGGTTGGGAGAGGCTCTGTGCTGCAGCAGGAGTGTGTGTTCTCACCACAGTGACTTGGTTGGGAGAGGCTCTGTGCTGCAGCAGGAGTGTGTGTTCTCACCACAGTGACTTGGTTGGGAGAGGCTCTGTGCTGCAGCAGGAGTGTGTGTTCTCACCACAGTGACTTGGTTGGGAGAGGCTCTGTGCTGCAGCAGGAGTGTGTGTTCTCACCACAGTGACTTGGTTGGGAGAGGCTCTGTGCTGCAGCAGTAGGTTGATGATGTGGGTGTGGCCTTGCTGGGCCGCCTGATGGAGGGGGGTGTATCCGTTCTGAAGGGGGAGGAGGAGAGGTCAGACACACCTCTTTAATTAAACATACCAACACATACCCACTCCAACACCCACACCTACAACCATCAACATCTACTGTATATAGAAATGTTAAATCTGGAGGGGAGCCTAACCTGTGACCCCTGACCCCTATCCCATAAATCAAACATTAACATCTATATAGATATGTTCAATCTGGAGGGGAGCCTAACCTTGGTTTTGGCGTTGATCTTGGCCTGGTTCTTTAGCAGGAAGTTGACCATCTTCACGTTTCCATAGTGACACGCCACATGCAGCGGAGTGTATCCCATCTAGGGAAACATAAACAGAAATCAAGTGTTATGCCTGATGTGACCTCTAGTGAATCCCATCTAGGGAAACAGAAATCAAGTGTTATGCCTGGTGTGACCACTAGTGTATCCCGTCTAGGAAAACAGAAATCAAGTGTTATGCCTGATGTGACCTCTAGTGAATCCCATCTAGGGAAACAGAAATCAAGTGTTATGCCTGGTGTGACCACTAGTGTATCCCGTCTAGGGAAACAGAAACAGAAATCAAGTGTTATGCCTGGTGTGACCACTAGTGTATCCCATCTAGGGAAACAGAAATCAAGTGTTACGCCTGATGTGACCACTAGTGTATCCCGTCTAGGGAAACAGAAATCAAGTGTTATGCCTGGTGTGACCACTAGTGTATCCCGTCTAGGGAAACAGAAACAGAAATCAAGTGTTATGCCTGGTGTGACCACTAGTGTATCCCGTCTAGGGAAACAGAAATCAAGTGTTATGCCTGATGTGACCTCTAGTGAATCCCATCTAGGGAAACAGAAATCAAGTGTTATGCCTGGTGTGACCACTAGTGTATCCCGTCTAGGGAAACAGAAACAGAAATCAAGTGTTATGCCTGGTGTGACCACTAGTGTATCCCATCTAGGGAAACAGAAATCAAGTGTTATGCCTGATGTGACCACTAGTGTATCCCGTCTAGGGAAACAGAAATCAAGTGTTATGCCTGGTGTGACCACTAGTGTATCCCATCTAGGGAAACAGAAATCAAGTGTTATGCCTGGTGTGACCACTAGTGTATCCCATCTAGGGAAACAGAAACATAAATCAAGTGTTATGCCTAGTGTGACCACTAGTGTATCCCGTCTAGGGAAACAGAAATCAAGTGGTATGCCTGGGAAGCCGCTTCTAAAGCTACATTCACAATCATGTTCAATGGTTTCAGGAGACATTCTGAAACCTTCAAGCATGTTGATTCAAACAACTGTTTGATGCGTGCTGACCTAGATTATAGCAGAATGGATACGGCATTTAGTGAGTTAATGTTGTTGTAGTGTTATAGTCAGGTCTGTATGTAGATAGCAGAGCTTGTTAGAGTTGTCGTGTTTCAGTGTTGTAGTGTACTGTTGTAGTGTTTCAGTGTTGTAGTGTAGTGTTGTAGTGTTTCAGTGTTTTATTGTAGTGTTGTAGTGTTTCAGTGTTGTAGTGTACAGTGTTGTAGTGTACTGTTGTAGTGTTTCAGTGTTGTAGTGTTGTAGAGTACAGTTATAGTGTTTCAGTGTTGTATTGTAGTGTTGTAGTGTAGTGTTGTAGTGTTTCACTGTTGTAGTGTTGTAGTGTTTCAGTGTTGTATTGTAGTGTTGTATTGTAGTGTTGTATTGTAGTGTTGTAGTGTTTCAGTGTTGTAGAGTACAGTTGTAGTGTTTCAGTGTTGTATTGTAGTGTTGTATTGTAGTGTTGTAGTGTTTCAGTGTTGTATTGTACAGTGTTGTATTGTAGTGTTGTAGAGTACAGTTGTATCTCAAGGCCATCAGACTGTTAAACAGCCACCACTAACATTGAGTGGCTGCTGCCAACACACTGACACTGACTCAACTCCAGCCACTTTAATAATGGGAAATGATGTAAATCTATCACTAGCCACTTTAAACAATGCTACCTTATATAATGTTACTTACCCTACATTATTCATCTCATATGCATACGTATATACTGTACTCTATATCATCGACTGTATCCTTATGTAATACATGTATCACTAGCCACTATTACTGCATTGTCGGAACTAGAAGCACAAGCATTTCGCTACACTCGCATTAACATCTGCTAACCATGTGTATATGACAAATAAAATTTGATCCGATTTGATTTGATTTGTAGAGTACAGTTGTAGTGTTTCAGTGTTGTATTGTAGTGTTGTAGAGTACAGTTGTAGTGTTTTAGTGTTGTATTGTTGTAGTGTTGTATTGTGGTGTTGTAGAGTACAGTTGTAGTGTTTTAGTGTTGTATTGTTGTAGTGTTGTATTGTGGTGTTGTAGAGTACAGTTGTAGTGTTTCAGTGTTGCATTGTACAGTGTTGTAGAGTACAGTTGTAGTGTTTTAGTGTTGTATTCTTGTAGTGTTGTATTGTAGTGTTGTATTGTTGTGTTTCAGTGTTGTAGTGTTTCAGTGGTGTAGTGTTTCAGTGTTGTAGTGATTCAGTGTTGTAGTGTTTCAGTGTTGTAGTGTTTCAGTGTTGTAGTGATTCAGTGTTGTAGTGTTTCAGTGTTGTAGTGTTTCAGTGTTGTAGTGATTCAGT
The DNA here is from genome assembly GCF_013265735.2 of Oncorhynchus mykiss. Classification (NCBI taxonomy): domain Eukaryota; kingdom Metazoa; phylum Chordata; class Actinopteri; order Salmoniformes; family Salmonidae; genus Oncorhynchus; species Oncorhynchus mykiss. The sequence goes on along the minus strand of NC_048587.1, from coordinate 2,839,111 downwards.
GTTGTAGTGTTTCAGTGTTGTAGTGTTTCAGTGTTGTAGTGATTCAGTGTTGTAGTGTTGTATTGTTGTGTTTCAGTGTTGTAGTGTTTCAGTGTTGTAGTGTTTCAGTGGTGTAGTGTTTCAGTGTTGTAGTGATTCAGTGTTGTAGTGTTTCAGTGTTGTAGTGTTTCAGTGTTGTAGTGATTCAGTGTTGTAGTGTTTCAGTGTTGTAGTGTTTCAGTGTTGTAGTGATTCAGTGTTGTAGTGTTGTATTGTAGTGTTTCAGTGTAGTAGTGATTCAGTGTTGTAGTGATTCAGTGTTGTTGTGTTTCAGTGTTGTAGTGATTCAGTGTTGTTGTGTTTCAGTGTTGTAGTGTTGTATTGTAGTGTTGTATTGTAGTGTTGTAGTGTTGTATTGTAGTGTTGTATTGTAGTGTTGTATTGTAGTGTTGCAGTGTTGTATTGTAGTGTTGTATTGTAGTGTTGTATTGTAGTGTTGCAGTGTTGTATTGTAGTGTTGTATTGTAGTGTTGTAGTGTTGTATTGTAGTGTTGTATTGTAGTGTTGTATTGTAGTGTTTCAGTGTTGTAGTGTTTCAGTGTTGTAGTGTTTCAGTGTTGTAGTGTTTCAGTGCTGTAGTGTTTCAGTGTTGTAGTGTTTCAGTGTTGTAGTGATTCAGTATTGTAGTGTTTCAGTGTTGTAGTGTTGTATTGTAGTGTTGCAGTGTTGTAGTGTTTCAGTGTTGTAGTGCTGTAGTGTTTCAGTGTAGTAGTGATTCAGTGTTGTAGTGATTCAGTATTGTAGTGTTTCAGTGTAGTAGTGTTTCAGTGTTGTAGTGTTTCAGTGTTGTAGTGTTTCAGTGTTGTAGTGATTCAGTATTGTAGTGATTCAGTATTGTAGTGATTCAGTATTGTAGTGTTCTATTGTAGTGTTGTAGTGTTTCAGTGTTGTAGTGTTTCAGTGTTGTAGTGTTTCAGTGTAGTAGTGTTTCAGTGTTGTAGTGTTTCAGTGTTGTAGTGTTGTATTGTAGTGTTTCAGTGTTGTAGTGATTCAGTATTGTAGTGTTTCAGTGTAGTAGTGTTTCAGTGTTGTAGTGTTTCAGTGTTGTAGTGTTTCAGTGTTGTAGTGCTGTAGTGTTTCAGTGTAGTAGTGATTCAGTGTTGTAGTGATTCAGTGTTGTAGTGCTGTAGTGTTTCAGTGTTGTAGTGTTTCAGTATTGTAGTGTTGTATTGTAGTGTTGCAGTGTTGTAGTGTTTCAGTATTGTAGTGTTGTATTGTAGTGTTGCAGTGTTGTAGTGTTTCAGTATTGTAGTGTTTCAGTGTTGTAGTGTTTCAGTATTGTAGTGTTGTATTGTAGTGTTGCAGTGTTGTATTGTATTATTGTAGTGTTGTATTGTAGTGTTGTATTGTAGTGTTGTATTGTAGTGTTGCAGTGTTGTATTGTAGTGTTGTATTGTAGTGTTGTAGTGTTGTATTGTAGTGTTGTATTGTAGTGTTGTATTGTAGTGTTTCAGTGTTGTAGTGTTTCAGTATTGTAGTGTTTCAGTGTTGTAGAGTTTCAGTGTTGCAGTCATTCAGTGTTGCAGTCATTCAGTGTTGTAGTGTTTCTGTGTAGTAGTGATTCAGTGTTGTAGTGTTTCAGTGTTGTAGTGTTTCAGTATTGTAGTGTTGTATTGTAGTGTTGCAGTGTTGTATTGTATTATTGTAGTGTTGTATTGTAGTGTTGTATTGTAGTGTTGTATTGTAGTGTTGCAGTGTTGTATTGTAGTGTTGTATTGTAGTGTTGTAGTGTTGTATTGTAGTGTTGTATTGTAGTGTTGTATTGTAGTGTTTCAGTGTTGTAGTGTTTCAGTATTGTAGTGTTTCAGTGTTGTAGAGTTTCAGTGTTGCAGTCATTCAGTGTTGCAGTCATTCAGTGTTGTAGTGTTTCTGTGTAGTAGTGATTCAGTGTTGTAGTAATTCAGTGTTTCAGAATACTGTTGTAGAGTTTCAGCGTAGTACTGTAGTGTTGTAGAGTACTGTTGTAGTGTAGTAGTGTAGTAAAAACATTTTTATTTAAACTTTATTTAACTAGGCAAGTCAGTTAAGAACAACTTCTTATTTACAATGAAGGCCTAGGAACAGTGGCCTCTCTCTCATCTCTCTGGTCCTTATCTCTCACCTCTCTGGTCCTTCTCTCTCATCTCTCTGGTATTTCTCTCTCTGGGGTCTCTCTCTCTGGGGTCTCTCGCTCTCTCTCTCCCTCTCTTTGGTCTCTCTCTCTGGGTTTCTAGACCTTCTGGTCTCTCTCTCCTCTCTGGGTTTCTAGACCTTCTGGTCTCTCCTCTCTGGGTTTCTAGTCCTCCTGGTCTCTCCTCTCTGGGTCTCTAGTCCTCCTGGTCTCTCCTCTCTGGGTTTCTAGTCCTCCTGGTCTCTCTCTGGGTTTCTAGTCCTCCTGGTCTCTCTCTGGGTTTCTAGTCCTTCTGGTCTCTCTCTGGGTTTCTAGTCCTCCTGGTCTCTCTCTGGGTTTCTAGTCCTCCTGGTCCCTCTCTGGGTTTCTAGACCTCCTGGTCTCTCCTCTCTGGGTTTCTAGTCCTCCTGGTCTCTCCTCTCTGGGTTTCTAGTCCTCCTGGTCCCTCTCTGGGTTTCTAGACCTTCTGCTCTCTCTGTTGTGTTTCTCAATGAGTGTTCTGCAGTGAGGTTTCAGGAGGGACCAGCCGACCTACACGGCTGTCAGACCAGAGTTGAACATGTGTACGTGTGTGTGTGTACCTTAGTCTCTGGGTCAACAGTGGCCCCCTGGTTAACCAGCACCTCAGCTACGTTGACCTTGTCGTCCTGAGCTGCCAGGTGGAGAGGAGTCAGACCACTCTGAGAGGAGAGGACACAGGACAGGACATAACACATTACAACACAGGACAGGACACAGGACAGGACATACCACATTAGAACACAGGACAGGACATACCACATTACAACACAGGACAGGACATACGACATTAGAACACAGGACAGGACATACCACATTAGAACACAGGACATCACATACCACATTAGAACACAGGACAGGACATACCACATTACAACACAGGACAGGACATACCACATTAGAACACAGGATATGACATACCACATTAGAACACAGGATATGACATACCAAATTAGAACACAGGATATGACATACCAAATTAGAACACAGGATATGACATACCAAATTAGAACACAGGACATGACATACCACATTAGAACACAGGACAGGACATACCACATTAGAAAACAGGATATGACATACCAAATTAGAACACAGGACAGGACATACGACATTAAAACACAGGATATGACATACCACATTAGAACACAGGATATGACATACCACATTAGAACACAGGATATGACATACCAAATTAGAACACAGGATAGGACATACCACATTAGAACACAGGATATGACATACCAAATTAGAACACAGGATAGGACATACCACATTAGAACACAGGATATGACATACCAAATTAGAACACAGGATAGGACATACCACATTAGAACACAGGACATACCACATTAGAACACAGGATAGGACATACCACATTAGGACACAGGACAGGACATACCAAATTAGAACACAGGACATGACATACCACATTAGGACACAGGACAGGACATACCACATTAGAACACATGACAGGACATACCAAATTAGAACACAGGACATGACATACCACATTAGGACACAGGACAGGACATACCACATTAGAACACAGGACAGGACATGACATACCACATTAGAACATAGGATATACCACATTAGAACACAGGACAGGACATACCACATTAGAACACAGGACAGGACATACCACATCAGAACACAGGACAGGACATGACATACCACATTAGAACATAGGATATACCACATTAGAACACAGGACAGGACATGACATACCACATTAGAACACAGGACATACCACATTAGAACACAGGATAGGACATACCACATTAGAACACAAGACAGGACATACCACATTAGAACAAAGGACAGGACATACCACATTAGAACAAAGGACAGGACATGACATACCACATTAGAACATAGGACAAGACATGACATACCACATTAGAACACAGGACAGGACATACCACATTACAACAAAGGACAGGACATGACATACCACATTAGAACACAGGATAGAACATACCACATTAGAACACAGGACATACCACATTAGAACACAGGATAGGACATACCAAATTAGAACACAGGACATACCACATTAGAACACAGGATAGGACATACCACATTAGAACACAGGACAGGACATACCACATTAGAACACAGGATAGGACATACCACATTAGAACACAGGACAGGACATACCACATTAGAACAAAGGACAGGACATGACATACCACATTAGAACACAGGATAGGACATACCACATTAGAACACAGGATAGGACATACCACATTAGAACACAGGATAGGACATACCACATTAGAACACAGGACAGGACATACCACATTAGAACACAGGATAGGACATACCACATTAGAACACAGGACAGGACATACCACATTAGAACACAGGACAGGACATACCACATTAGAACACAGGACAGGACATACCACATTAGAACACATGACATACCACATTAGAACACAGGATAGGACATGACATACCACATTAGAAATGATGACAGGACATACCACATTAGAACACAGGACAGGACATACCACATTAGAACACAGGACAGGATATACCACATTAGAACACAGGACAGGACATAACACATTAGAACACAGGATAGGACATACCACATTAGAACACAGGACATACCACATTAGATCACAGGACAGGCCATACCACATTAGAACACAGGACATACCACATTAGAACACAGGATAGGACATACCAAATTAGAACACAGGACATACCACATTAGAACACAGGATAGGACATACCACATTAGAACACAGGACAGGACATACCACATTAGAACACAGGACATACCACATTAGAACACAGTATAGGACATACCACATTAGAACACAGGACATACCACATTAGATCACAGGACAGGCCATACCACATTAGAACACAGGACAGGACATACCACATTAGAACACAGGACATACCACATTAGAACACAGGATAGGACATACCACATTAGAACACAGGACATACCACATTAGAACACAGGATAGGACATACCACATTAGAACACAGGACATACCACATTAGAACACAGGACAGGACATAACATATTAGAACACAGGACAGGACATACCACATTAGAACACAGGACATACCACATTAGAACACAGGACAGGACATACCACATTAGAACACAGGACAGGACATACCACATTAGAACACATGACATACCACATTAGAACACAGGATAGGACATACCACATTAGAACACAGGATAGGACATACCACATTACAACACAGGACAGGACATACCACATTAGAACACAGGACAGGACATACCACATTAGAACACAGGATAGGACATACCACATTAGAACACAGGACAGGACATACCACATTAGAACACAGGACATACCACATTAGAACACAGGACAGGACATACCACATTAGAACACAGGACAGGACATACCACATTAGAACACATGACATACCACATTAGAACACAGGATAGGACATGACATACCACATTAGAACACAGGATAGGACATACCACATTAGAACACAGGATAGGACATACCACATTACAACACAGGACAGGACATACCACATTCGAACACAGGACAGGACATACCACATTAGAACACAGGACAGGACATACCACATTAGAACACATGACATACCACATTAGAACACAGGATAGGACATGACATACCACATTAGAACACAGGATAGGACATACCACATTAGAACACAGGACAGGACATACCACATTAGAACACAGGACAGGACATACCACATTAGACCACAGGACAGGACATACCACATTAGAACACAGGACATACCACATTAGAACACAGGATAGGACATACCACATTAGAACACAGGACATACCACATTAGAACACAGGATAGGACATACCACATTAGAACACAGGACATACCACATTAGAACACAGGACAGGACATAACATATTAGAACACAGGACAGGACATACCACATTAGAACACAGGACATACCACATTAGAACACAGGACAGGACATACCACATTAGAACACAGGACAGGACATACCACATTAGAACACATGACATACCACATTAGAACACAGGATAGGACATACCACATTAGAACACAGGATAGGACATACCACATTACAACACAGGACAGGACATACCACATTAGAACACAGGACAGGACATACCACATTAGAACACAGGATAGGACATACCACATTAGAACACAGGACAGGACATACCACATTAGAACACAGGACATACCACATTAGAACACAGGACAGGACATACCACATTAGAACACAGGACAGGACATACCACATTAGAACACATGACATACCACATTAGAACACAGGATAGGACATGACATACCACATTAGAACACAGGATAGGACATACCACATTAGAACACAGGATAGGACATACCACATTACAACACAGGACAGGACATACCACATTCGAACACAGGACAGGACATACCACATTAGAACACAGGACAGGACATACCACATTAGAACACATGACATACCACATTAGAACACAGGATAGGACATGACATACCACATTAGAACACAGGATAGGACATACCACATTAGAACACAGGACAGGACATACCACATTAGAACACAGGACAGGACATAAACATTAGAACACAGGACAGGACATACCACATTAGAACACAGGACAGGACATACCACATTAGAACACAGGACAGGACATACAACATTAGAACACAGGACAGGACATACCACATTAGAACACAGGACATACCACATTAGAACACAGGACAGGACATACAACATTAGAACACAGGACAGGACATACCACATTAGAACACAGGACAGGACATACCACATTAGAACACATGACATACCACATTAGAACACAGGATAGGACATACCACATTTCAACACAGGACAGGACATAAACATTAGAACACAGGACAGGACATACCACATTAGAACACAGGACAGGACATACCACATTAGAACACATGACATACCACATTAGAACACAGGATAGGATATACCACATTAGAACACAGGATAGGACATACCACATTACAACACAGGACAGGACATACCACATTAGAACACAGGACAGGACATACCACATTAGAACACAGGACAGGACATACCACATTAGAACACAGGACATACCACATTAGAACACAGGACAGGACATACCACATTAGAACACAGGACAGGACATACCACATTAGAACACATGACATACCACATTAGAACACAGGATAGGACATGACATACCACATTAGAACACAGGATAGGACATACCACATTAGAACACAGGATAGGACATACCACATTACAACACAGGACAGGACATACCACATTCGAACACAGGACAGGACATACCACATTAGAACACAGGACATACCACATTAGAACACAGGATAGGACATGACATACCACATTAGAACACAGGATAGGACATACCACATTAGAACACAGGACAGGACATACCACATTAGAACACAGGACAGGACATACCACATTAGACCACAGGACAGGACATACCACATTAGAACACAGGACAGGACATAAACATTAGAACACAGGACAGGACATACCACATTAGAACACAGGACAGGACATACCACATTAGACCACAGGACAGGACATACCACATTAGAACACAGGACAGGACATAAACATTAGAACACAGGACAGGACATACCACATTAGAACACAGGACAGGACATACCACATTAGAACACAGGACAGGACATAAAACATTAGAACACAGGACAGGACATACCACATTAGAACACAGGACATACCACATTAGAACACAGGACAGGACATACCACATTAGAACACAGGACAGGACATACCACATTAGAACACAGGACAGGACATACCACATTAGAACACATGACATACCACATTAGAACACAGGATAGGACATACCACATTACAACACAGGACAGGACATACCACATTAGAACACAGGACAGGACATACCACATTAGAACACAGGACAGGACATACCACATTAGAACACATGACATACCACATTAGAACACAGGACACGACATACCACATTAGAACACAGGACAGGACATACCACATTAGAACACAGGACATACCACATTAGAACACAGGACAGGACACACCACATTAGAACACAGGACAGGACATACCACATTAGAACACAGGACAGGACATACCACATTAGAACACATGACAGGACATACCACATTACAACTCAGGACAACCCTAACACCTGACCCCTAACCCCCACCTTGTTGCCCAAGCTGATGGTGGCTTCCCTGGCCAGTAGCAGGGTAACGATGTCTACGTTGCCCTCCTGAGAGGCCAGGTGCAGCGGTGTGATGCCCTGACGTGTCATAGCGTTGGTGTCGGCTCCGTACTCCAGCAGCGTCGTGGCAATCTCCATCTGGTTCTTCTTAGCCGCGATGTGGAGTGGAGTATAGCCATTCTACACCACAGACAGAACATATTACAACACAGAGGAGGGTACCCATTCTACACCACAGACAGAACATCATCTATCATCCAGGGAATATACAGTAATCTATCATCCAGGGAATATACAGGCATCTATCATCCAGGTAATATACAGGCATCTATCATCCAGGGAATATACAGTCATCTATCATCCAGGTAATATACAGTCATCTATCATCCAGGTAATATACAGACATCTATCATCCAGGTAATATACAGTAATCTATCATCCAGGGAATATACAGTCATCTATCATCCAGGTAATATACAGTCATCTATCATCCAGGGAATATGCAGTCATCTATCATCCAGGGAATATACAGTCATCTATCATCCAGGTAATATACAGTCATCTATCATCCAGGTAATATACAGTCATCTATCAACGAGGTAATATATCATCCAGGTAATATACAGTCATCTATCAACGAGGTAATATATCATCCAGGTAATATACAGACATCTATCAACGAGGTAATATATCATCCAGGGAATATACAGACATCTATCAACGAGGTAATATATCATCCAGGTAATATACAGTCATCTATCATCCAGGTAATATATCATCCAGGTAATATACAGTCATCTATCACCCAGGTAATATATCATCCAGGTAATAGACAGTCATCTATCATCCAGGTAATATACAGACATCTATCAACGAGGTAATATATCATCCAGGTAATATACAGACATCTATCAACGAGGTAATATATCATCCAGGTAATATACAGTCATCTATCACCCAGGTAATATATCATCCAGGTAATATACAGTCATCTATCATCCAGGTAATATACAGACATCTATCAACGAGGTAATATATCATCCAGGTAATATACAGTCATCTATCACCCAGGTAATATATCATCCAGGTAATATACAGTCAGTGAGTCGTGGTCCTGCTGTATTAGATCAGTGAGTCGTGGTCCTGCTGTATTAGATCAGTGAACTGTGATCCTGTCACGGCTCCCTCCGGTACTGTTGCCCTCATGTCCATTGGTGCTGTGGGTACCTATGTGTTGTCTCAGCCTGTGCTGTGTGTTATTGTTCCCTATGTGTTGTCTCAGCCTGTGCTGTGTGTTATTGTTCCCTATGTGTTGTCTCAGCCTGTGCTGTGTGTTATTGTTCCCTTATGTGTTGTCTCAGCCTGTGCTGTGTGTTATTGTTCCCTATGTGCTGTCTCAGCCTGTGCTGTGTGTTATTGTTCCCTATGTGTTGTCTCAGCCTGTGCTGTAGTGGTCTGGTCTGATACTGGTGTGGTAGTGGTCTGATACTGGTGTGGTCTGATTCTGGTGTGGTAGTGGTCTGATGCTGGTGCGGTAGTGGTCTGAAACTGGTGTGGTAGTGGTCTGGTCTGATACTGGTGTGGTAGTGGGCTGATACTGGTATGGTCTGGTCTGATGCTAGTGTGGTAGTGCTCTGATACTGGTGTGATAGTGGTCTGATGCTGGTGTGGTAGTGGTCTGACACTGGTGTGGTTGGTAGTGGTCTGATGCTGGTGTGGTAGTGGTCTGATGCTGATGCTGGTGTGGTAGTGGTCTGACACTGGTGTGATAGTGGTCTGATGCTGGTGTGGTAGTGGTCTGATGCTGGTGTGGTAGTGGTCTGATGCTGGTGTGGTAGTGGTCTGATGCTAGTGTGGTAGTGCTCTGATACTGGTGTGATAGTGGTCTGATACTGGTGTGATAGTGGTCTGATGCTGGTGTGGGAGTGGTCTGATGCTGGTGTGGTAGTGGTCTGATGCTGGTGTGGTAGTGGTCTGATACTGGTGTGGTAGTGGTCTGATGCTGGTTTGGTAGTGGTCTGATGCTGGTGTGGTAGTGGTCTGATACTGGTATGGTCTGGTCTGATGCTAGTGTGGTAGTGCTCTGATACTGGTGTGATAGTGGTCTGATACTGGTGTGATAGTGGTCTGATGCTGGTGTGGGAGTGGTCTGATGCTGGTGTGGGAGTGGTCTGATGCTGGTGTGGTAGTGGTCTGATGCTGGTGTGGTAGTGGTCTGATGCTGGTGTGGTAGTGGTCTGATGCTGGTGTGGGAGTGGTCTGATACTGGTGTGGTAGTGGTCTGATGCTGGTTTGGTAGTGGTCTGATGCTGGTGTGGTAGTGGTCTGATACTGGTATGGTCTGGTCTGATGCTAGTGTGGTAGTGCTCTGATACTGGTGTGGTAGTGGTCTGATGCTGGTGTGATAGTGGTCTGATGCTGGTGTGGTAGTGGTCTGATGCTGGTGTGGTAGTGGTCTGATGCTGGTGTGGTAGTGGTCTGATGCTGGTTTGGTAGTGGTCTGATGCTGGTGTGGTAGTGGTCTGATGCTGGTTTGGTAGTGGTCTGATACTGGTGCAGTAGTGGTCTGACACTGGTGTGGTAGTGGCCTCCCCTATCCCGGATGACGCTGGGCCAATTGTGTGCCGCCCCATGGGACTCCCGATCATGTCCGGGAGCCCATCATGTGCCTTTGTGCAAGGCATTTAACCCTAACGGATCCTGTAAGTGGCTCTGGATAAGAGCGTCTGCTGTGGTGTAAATGTGTAAGTGATACCTACCTTGGCACCAGCGTGCGGTGAAGCTCCCTGGTCCAGCAGCAGCAGAGCCACTTTCTGGTTGTCATAGTGAGCAGCTACATGTAGGGGAGTTAGACCACTCTATAGAAACGGCATACACAGCTGCATTAGTGTTGGACTGAAAGTGAAGGCACTTAGCCCAACACAGTGGAAGGATGACAAACTGGGATCTGAAGTGGTTGAAATATAAATCAGTTAGAACAATTCCAATACTGTCTTTGTCCGTTGAAAAAAGACATGTTCAGTCTCGGACCAAGATATCCCTCTAGTGGTGTGGGTGCTATGCTTTGGCAACGTGGGTGGGGTTATATCCTTCCTGTTTGGCCCTGTCCGGGGGTATCATCGGATGGGGCCACAGTGTTTCCTGACCCCTCCTGTCTCAGCCTCCAGTATTTATGCTGCAGTAGTTTATGTGTCGGGGGGCTAGGGTCAGTCTGTTATATCTGGAGTACTTCTCCTGTCTTATCCGGTGTTCTGTGTGAATTTAAGTATGCTCTCTCTAATTCTCTCTTTATTTCTCTCTCTCGGAGGACCTGAGCCCTAGGACCATGCCTCAGGACTACCTGGCATGATGACTCCTTGCTGTACCCAGTCCACCTGGCCGTGCTGCTGCTGCAGTTTCAACTGTTCTGCCTGCGGCTATGGAACCCTGACCTGTTCACCGGACGTGCTACCTGTCCCAGACCTGCTGTTTTCAACTCTCTAGAGACAGCAGGAGCGGTAGAGATACTCTTAGTAATTGGCTATGAAAAGCCAACTGACATTTACTCCTGAGGTGCTGACTTGCTGCACCCTCGACAACTACTGTGATTATTATTATTTGACCATGCTGGTCATTTATGAACATTTTAACATCTTGGCCATGTTCTGTTATAATCTCCACCCGGCACAGCCAGAAGAGGACTGGCCACCCCTCATAGCCTGGTTCCTCTCTAGGTTTCTTCCTAGGTTTTGGCCTTTCTAGGGAGTTTTTCCTAGCCACCGTGCTTCTACACCTGCATTGCTTGCTGTTTGGGGTTTTAGCCTGGGTTTCTGTACAGCACTTTGAGATATCAGCTGATCTAAGAAGGGCTTTATAAATACATTTGATTTGATGTTAGATTGATCAGAGTGTTTCAGCATCATAACAGGGGCAACTCTCTCTAGAGCAGGGGTGTCAAACACATGTTGGGGAAACAAACCCAATCTACTTCTAAATGACTCAATCCAAATCCAACCTGTATACATGATAATGGACCTTCATTCATACAGTTTCTTCATCCAGCTAATAATCAATTGAAAGAGTCGTAGTGGGAGGACCACACAACATTTCATCGCGTAGCTCCAAGCCGGAGTCGTAGTGGGAGGACCACACAACATATCATCGCATAGCTCCAAGCCTGAGTCGTAGTGGGAGGACCACACAACATATCATCACGTAGCTCCAAGCCGGAGTTGTAGTGGGAGGACCACACAACATATCATCACGTAGCTCCAAGCCTGAGTCGTAGTGGGAGGACCACACAACATTTCATCACGTAGCTCCAAGCCTGAGTCGTAGTGGGAGGACCACACAACATTTCATAGCGTAGCTCCAAGCCGGAGTCATAGTGGGAGGACCACACAACATTTCATCACGTAGCTCCAAGCCTGAGTCGTAGTGGGAGGACCACACAACATATCATCTCGTAGCTCCAAGCCGGAGTCGTAGTGGGAGGACCACACAACATATCATCTCGTAGCTCCAAGCCGGAGTCGTAGTGGGAGGACCACACAACATATCATCTCGTAGCTCCAAGCCGGAGTCATAGTGGGAGGACCACACAACATATCATCTCGTAGCTCCAAGCCGGAGTCGTAGTGGGAGGACCACACAACATATCATCGCGTAGCTCCAAGCTGGAGTCGTAGTGGGAGGACCACACAACATATCATCTCGAAGCTCCAAGCCGGAGTCGTAGTGGGAGGACCACACAACATATCATTGCGTGACTCCCAAGCTTCCTTCCATGTGATGGTTAATCAATATTTGCACACAAAAGGCGTTTTCACCGCCATTTCTCAAATAACACATTTTACCGACAAATTAAAAAGGTTGGATGGAAACCTGGTTAGTAGCACTGCAAGAATACTGATGTGTAGTTACATTATAATGAACCAATATGAGAATAACTCATATGACATCAGTGAGAACTATCTGTGCTGTACATTACTATTACTATCAGTGAGATGCACTACTGACTACCAGACTAGCTAACTACCCTGTTTCCATGGTGACTACGGTACCTTCCCAGCTGCATCGGGCACAGTGTGTCTCTGCAGCAGAAGGTTGGCCACTTCCATCTTCCCATACTTAGCTGCAACATGGAGGGGAGTGAAGCCTTTCTGGAAGAGGGGAGGAGAGGAGAGAGGAAAGGAGAGGAGAGGAGGAGGTGATGAAAGGAAAGGAGAGGAGAGGAGGAGGTGATGAAAGGAGAGAGACAGGGAGGAGATGATGGAGATGAGAGAGGAAAGGAGATGAGAGAAGAGAGGAGTAGACAGCAATGAGCCACAACAACACTCACAGCATCACATCATAGATTATTACATGTTAGTCATTTAGCAGAAGCTCTTATCCAGAGCACCTTACAGTTAGTGCTTTCATCATCAGATAGCTAGGTGGGACAACCATATATCACAGTAGGTAGTATATTCAGATAGCTAGGTGGGACAACCACATATCACAGTAGTTAGTATATTCAGATAGCTAGGTGAGACAACCACATATCACAGTAGGTAGTATATTCAGATAGCTAGGTGGGACAACCACATATCACAGTAGTTAGTATATTCAGATAGCTAGGTGGGACAACCACATATCACAGTAGTTAGTATATTCAGATAGCTAGGTGAGACAACCACATATCACAGTAGTTAGTATATTCAGATAGCTAGGTGGGACAACCACATATCACAGTAGTTAGTATATTCAGATAGCTAGGTGAGACAACCACATATCACAGTAGTTAGTATATTCAGATAGCTAGGTGAGACAACCACATATCACAGTAGTTAGTATATTCAGATAGCTAGGTGAGACAACCACATATCACAGTAGTTAGTATATTCAGATAGCTAGGTGGGACAACCACATATCACAGAAGTAGGAACACCCCCCTATCCACATCGATGGAACAGTAGTGGAGAGGGTAGTAAGTTTTAAGTTCCTCGGCGTACACATCACAGACAAACTGAATTGGTCCACCCACACAGACAGCATCGTGAAGAAGGCGCAGCAGCGCCTCTTCAACCTCAGGAGGCTGAAGAAATTTGGCTTGTCACCAAAAGCACTCACAAACTTCTACAGATGCACAATCGAGAGCATCCTGTCGGGCTGTATCACCGCCTAGTACGGCAACTGCTCCACCCACAACCGGAAGGCTCTCCAGAGGGTAGTGAGGTCTGCACAACGCATCACCGGGGGCAAACTACCTGCCCTCCAGGACACCTACACCACCCGATGTCACAGGAAGGCCATAAAGATCATCAAGGACAACAACCACCCGAGCCACTGCCTGTTCACCCCGCTATCATCCAGAAGGCGAGATCAGTACAGGTGCATCAAAGCTGGGACCGAGAGACTGAAAAACAGCTTCTTTCTCAAGGCCATCAGACTGTTAAACAGCCACCACTAACACTGAGTGGCTGCTGCCAACACACTGACTCAACTCCAGCCACTTTAATAATGGGAATTGATGGGAAATTATGTAAAATATATCACTAGCCACTTTAAACAATGCTACCTAATATAATGTTTACATACCCTACATTATTCATCTCATATGTATATGTATATACTGTACTCTATATCATCTACTGAATCTTTATGTAATACATGTATCACTAGCCACTTTAACTATGCCACATTGTTTACATACTCATCTCATATGTATATACTGCACTCAATACCATCTACTGTATCTTGCCTATGCCGCTCTGTACCATCACTCATTCATATATCTTTATGTACATATTCTTTATCCCCTTTCACTTGTGTCTATAAGGTAGTAGTTTTGGAATTGTTAGCTAGATTACTTGTTGGTTATTACTGCATTGTCGGAACTAGAAGCACAAGCATTTCGCTACACTCGCATTAACATCTGCTAACCATGTGTATGTGACAAATAAAAATTGATTTGATTTGATTTAGTTAGTATATTCAGATAGCTAGGTGGGACAACCACATATCACAGTAGTTAGTATACTCCACCCTCTGAGGGTTCAGCTTTGTCTCCTAAACTATGTTATTTTCTCAAACTCAGAACCTAAACAATATCCATATCAACATGCATATATCAAATCCATCCTATCTTGACAAGATCACAGAGACACATTGACTGGCACACAGACATTGTGGAGCCAAGAGATACACGCTTGACCTCTCCCCTCTCTGCGGCCCAAATAACTTAGTCCTGACAGAGAACAGATGACTGCAACCCGGCCACAGTATTATACAAACACATTCTGATGAGAAGTAACTTAGTCCTGACAGAGAACAGATACTGCAACCCGGCCACAGTATTATACAAACGCATTCTGATGAGAAGTAACTTAGTCCTGACAGAGAACAGATACTGCAACCCGGCCACAGTATTATACAAACGCATTCTGATGAGAAGTAACTTAGTCCTGACAGAGAACAGATACTGCAACCCGGCCACAGTATTATACAAACACATTCTGATGAGAAGTAACTTAGTCCTGACAGAGAACAGATACTGCAACCCGGCCACAGTATTATACAAACACATTCTGATGAGAAGTAACTTAGTCCTGACAGAGAACAGATACTGCAACCCGGCCACAGTATTATACAAACACATTCTGATGAGAAGTAACTTAGTCCTGACAGAGAACAGATACTGCAACCCGGCCACAGTATTATACAAACACATTCTGATGAGAAGTAACTTAGTCCTGACAGAGAACAGATACTGCAACCCGGCCACAGTATTATACAAACACATTCTGATGAGAAGTAACTTACAAACATATGATGAATATAAAACATCTATGTTACCAACTAATTCTGATTATTCCCCAACAAGACTCACATGACAGAGAGAAGTTGAACTAACTGTACATAGAGATAGTCATTTCCATGGACTGTGTCACAGTTCATTAAAGTGTTGATCCATTACAACGATAATGAATAACGATACCCACAACTCAGTTACACAACAGATTCCTCTGTTGTGAAGCAAGGCAGTGAAACATCAACCGGTTACACCACTAACTTCAACCCTAACTGCTGATACCACTCTCTCCAACCCCAGATCAACCATTCATACCACTAACCCTAACCAGTACTAACCCTAACCATTCATACCACTAACCCTAACCAGTACTAACCCTAACTTCTGATACCATTCTCTCTAACCCCAGATCAACCATTCATACCACTAACCCTAACCAGTACTAACCCTAACCATTCATACCACTAACCCTAACCAGTACTAACCCTAACTGCTGATACCATGCTCTCTAACCCCAGATCAACCATTCATCACACTAACCTTAACCTTAACTAACCCTAACTGCTGATACCATTCTCTCTAACCCCAGATCAACCATTCATACCACTAACCCTAACCAGTACTAACCCTGACTGTTGATACCACTCTCTCTAACCCCAGATCAACCATTCATACCACTAACACAAACCAGTACTAACCCTGACTGTTGATACCACTCTCTCTAACCCCAGATCAACCATTCATACCACTAACCCTAACCAGTACTAACCCTAACTGCTGATACCACTCTCTCTAACCCCAGATCAACCATTCATACCACTAACCCAAACCAGTACTAACCCTAACCATTCATACAACTAACCCTAACCAGTACTAACCCTAACTGCTGATACCATTCTCTCTAACCCCAGATCAACCATTCATACCACTAACCCTAACCAGTACTAACCCTAACCATTCATACCACTAACCCTAACCAGTACTAACCCTAACTGCTGATACCATTCTCTCTAACCCCAGATCAACCATTCATACCACTAACCCTAACCAGTACTAACCCTAACCATTCATACCACTAACCTTAACCTTAACGAACCCTAACTGTTGATACCATTCTCTCTAACCCCAGATGAACCATTCATCACACTAACCTTAACCTTAACTAACCCTAACTGCTGATACCATTCTCTCTAAACCCAGATCAACCATTCATCACACTAACCTTAACCTTAACTAACCCTAACCATTCATACCACTAACCTTAACTAACCCTAACTGCTGATACCATTCTCTCTAACCCCAGATTAACCATTCATCCCACTAACCCTAACCTTAACTAACCCTAACTGCTGATACCATTCTCTCTAACCCCATATTAACCATTCATCACACTAACCTTAACCTTAACTAACCCTAACTGCTGATACCATTCTCTCTAACCCCAGATCAACCATTCATCACACTAACCTTAACCTTAACTAACCCTAACTGCTGATACCATTATCTCTAACCCCAGATCAAACATTCACTAACCCCAACCTTTATTAGCCCTAACCTTTCATACTACTAACTGTTGATACCACTAACTCTACAAATAGAGGTCAAGCAGCATGATAATATAAGCAAAACAAAGACCACTTTGCTTTAATGCTAACTATAAATGCAGCATCACCATTCACTATGTGAACTCTGCCAGCAGCCAGCCTGCTGCTAATGGAACGATACAGATGCTGTGGTGTATGATGTCACGCTACCTGCTAGCCATGGAAACACTCTGAATCAATCAGCAGACTACTGCAGTGGAACTAGCTAAAACTCTAACCTTCCTCCAGGGAACTATAGTTATAACTCTAACCCTCCTCCAGGGAACTATAGTTATAACTCTAACCCTCCTCCAGGGAACTATAGTTATAACTCTAACCCTCCTCCAGTGGAACTAGTTATAACTCTAACCCTCCTCCAGTGGAACTATAGTTATAACTCTAACCCTCCTCCAGGGAACTATAGTTATAACTCTAACCCTCCTCCAGGGAACTATAGTTATAACTCTAACCCTCCTCCAGGGAACTATAGTTATAACTCTAACCCTCCTCCAGTGGAACTAGTTATAACTCTAACCCTCCTCCAGGGGAACTATAGTTATAACTCTAACCCTCCTCCAGGGAACTATAGTTATAACTCTAACCCTCCTCCAGTGGAACTATAGTTATAACTCTAATCCTCCTCCAATGGAACTATAGTTATTACTCTAACCCTCCTCCAGGGGAACTATAGTTATAACTCTAACCTTCCTCCAGTGGAACTAGTTATAACTCTAACCCTCCTCCAGGGAACTAGTTATAACTCTAACCCTCCTACAGTGGAACTATAGTTATAACTCTAACCCTCCTCCAGGGAACTATAGTTATAACTCTAACCCTCCTCCAGGGAACTATAGTTATAACTCTAACCCTCCTCCAGGGAACTATAGTTATAACTCTAACCCTCCTCCAGTGGAACTATAGTTATAACTCTAACCCTCCTCCAGTGGAACTAGTTATAACTCTAACCCTCCTCCAGGGAACTATAGTTATAACTCTAACCCTCCTCCAGGGAACTATAGTTATAACTCTAACCCTCCTCCAGTGGAACTATAGTTATAACTCTAATCCTCCTCCAATGGAACTATAGTTATTACTCTAACCCTCCTCCAGTGGAACTAACTAAAACTCTAACCCTCCTCCAGTGGAACTAGTTATAACTCTAACCCTCCTCCAGTGGAACTAGTTATAACTCTAACCCTCCTCCAGTGGAACTAGTTATAACTCTAACCCTCCCACAGTGGAACTATAGTTATAACTCTAACCCTCCTCCAGTGGAACTAGTTATAACTCTAACCCTCCTCCAGGGAACTATAGTTATAACTCTAACCCTCCTCCAGTGGAACTATAGTTATAACTCTAACCCTCCTCCAGGGAACTATAGTTATAACTCTAACCCTCCTCCAGTGGAACTATAGTTATAACTCTAACCCTCCTCCAGTGGAACTAGTTATAACTCTAACCCTCCTCCAGGGAACTATAGTTATAACTCTAACCCTCCTCCAGGGAACTATAGTTATAACTCTAACCCTCCTCCAGTGGAACTATAGTTATAACTCTAATCCTCCTCCAATGGAACTATAGTTATAACTCTAACCCTCCTCCAGGGAACTATAGTTATAACTCTAACCCTCCTCCAGTGGAACTAGTTATAACTCTAACCCTCCTCCTGTGGAACTATAGTTATAACTCTAACCCTCCTCCAGTGGAACTAGTTATTACTCTAACCCTCCTCCAGTGGAACTATAGTTATAACTCTAACCCTCCTCCAGTGAACTATAGTTATAACTCTAACCCTCCTCCAGTGGAACTATAGTTATAACTCTAACCCTCCTCCAGTGGAACTATAGTTATAACTCTAACCCTCCTCCAGGGAACTATAGTTATAACTCTAACCTTCCTCCAGTGGAACTAGTTATAACTCTAACCCTCCTCCAGTGGAACTAACTAAAACTCTAACCCTCCTCCAGTGGAACTAGTTATAACTCTAACCCTCCTCCAGTGGAACTAGTTATAACTCTAACCCTCTTCCAGTGGAACTAGTTATAACTCTAACCCTCCCACAGTGGAACTATAGTTATAACTCTAACCCTCCTCCAGTGGAACTAGTTATAACTCTAACCCTCCTCCAGTGGAACTAGTTATAACTCTAACCCTCCTCCAGGGAACTAGTTATAACTCTAACCCTCCTACTGTGGAACTATAGTTATAACTCTAACCCTCCTCCAGTGGAACTATAGTTATAACTCTAACCCTCCTCCAGTGGAACTAACTAAAACTCTAACCCTCCTCCAGTGGAACTAGTTATAACTCTAACCCTCCTCCAGTGGAACTAGTTATAACTCTAACCCTCCTCCAGTGGAACTAGTTATAACTCTAACCCTCCCACAGTGGAACTATAGTTATAACTCTAACCCTCCTCCAGTGGAACTAGTTATAACTCTAACCCTCCTCCAGTGGAACTAGTTATAACTCTAACCCTCCTCCAGGGAACTAGTTATAACTCTAACCCTCCTACAGTGGAACTATAGTTATAACTCTAACCCTCCTCCAGGGAACTATAGTTATAACTCTAACCCTCCTCCAGGGAACTATAGTTATAACTCTAACCCTCCTCCAGGGAACTATAGTTATAACTCTAACCCTCCTCCAGTGGAACTATAGTTATAACTCTAACCCTCCTCCAGTGGAACTAGTTATAACTCTAACCCTCCTCCAGGGAACTATAGTTATAACTCTAACCCTCCTCCAGTGGAACTATAGTTATAACTCTAATCATCCTCCAATGGAACTATAGTTATTACTCTAACCCTCCTCCAGTGGAACTATAGTTAAAACTCTAACCCTCCTCCAGTGAACTATAGTTATAACTCTAACCCTCCTCCAGTGGAACTATAGTTATAACTCTAACCCTCCTCCAGTGGAACTATAGTTATAACTCTAACCCTCCTCTAGGGGAACTATAGTTATAACTCTAACCCTCCTCCAGTGGAACTATAGTTATAACTCTAACCCTCCTCCAGGGAACTATAGTTATAACTCTAACCTTCCTCCAGTGGAACTAGTTATAACTCTAACCCTCGTCCAGTGGAACTATAGTTATAACTCTAACCCTCCTCCAGTGGAACTAACTAAAACTCTAACCCTCCTCCAGTGGAACTAGTTATAACTCTAACCCTCCTCCAGTGGTACTAGTTATAACTCTAACCCTCCTCCAGTGGAACTAGTTATAACTCTAACCCTCCCACAGTGGAACTATAGTTATAAGTCTAACCCTCCTCCAGTGGAACTAGTTATAACTCTAACCCTCCTCCAGGGAACTATAGTTATAACTCTAACCCTCCTCCAGTGGAACTATAGTTATAACTCTAACCCTCCTCCAGGGAACTATAGTTATAACTCTAACCCTCCTCCAGGGGAACTATAGTTATAACTCTAACCCTCCTCCAGTGGAACTAGTTATAACTCTAACCCTCCTCCAGTGGAACTAGTTATAACTCTAACCCTCCCACAGTGGAACTATAGTTATAACTCTAACCCTCCTCCAGTGGAACTAACTAAAACTCTAACCCTCCTCCAGTGGAACTAGTTATAACTCTAACCCTCCTCCAGGGAACTAGTTATAACTCTAACCCTCCTACAGTGGAACTATAGTTATAACTCTAACCCTCCTCCAGGGAACTATAGTTATAACTCTAACCCTCCTCCAGGGAACTATAGTTATAACTCTAACCCTCCTCCAGGGAACTATAGTTATAACTCTAACCCTCCTCCAGTGGAACTATAGTTATAACTCTAACCCTCCTCCAGTGGAACTAGTTATAACTCTAACCCTCCTCCAGGGAACTATAGTTATAACTCTAACCCTCCTCCAGTGGAACTATAGTTATAACTCTAATCATCCTCCAATGGAACTATAGTTATTACTCTAACCCTCCTCCAGGGAACTATAGTTATAACTCTAACCCTCCTCCAGGGAACTATAGTTATAACTCTAACCCTCCTCCAGTGGAACTATAGTTATAACTCTAACCCTCCTCCAGTGGAACTAGTTATAACTCTAACCCTCCTCCAGGGAACTATAGTTATAACTCTAACCCTCCTCCAGTGGAACTATAGTTATAACTCTAATCATCCTCCAATGGAACTATAGTTATTACTCTAACCCTCCTCCAGTGGAACTATAGTTATAACTCTAACCCTCCTCCAGTGAACTATAGTTATAACTCTAACCCTCCTCCAGTGGAACTATAGTTATAACTCTAACCCTCCTCCAGTGGAACTATAGTTATAACTCTAACCCTCCTCCAGGGGAACTATAGTTATAACTCTAACCCTCCTCCAGTGGAACTATAGTTATAACTCTAACCCTCCTCCAGTGGAACTAACTAAAACTCTAACCCTCCTCCAGTGAACTATAGTTATAACTCTAACCCTCCTCCAGTGGAACTAGTTATAACTCTAACCCTCCTCCAGTGGAACTATAGTTATAACTCTAACCCTCCTCCAGTGAACTATAGTTATAACTCTAACCCTCCTCCAGTGGAACTAACTAAAACTCTAACCCTCCTCCAGTGGAACTAGTTATAACTCTGTGTGTAGGGTGTAGTGTGTAGGGTATAGTGTGTAGTGCAAAGTGCAAAGTAGTGTCAAGGACGACTGAGGTGATGTCTCTGTGTCCCTCTCTAATAGGGTTAGTAGTGTGTAGGGTTAGTAGTGTGTAGGGTGAAGTGTGTAGAGTGAAGTGTGTTGGGTGTAGTGTGTACCTTGGTAGTGATGTCTGGAGAAGCCCCCTGGTCAAGGAGGACTGAGGAGACGTCTCTGTGTCCCTCTTTGGCAGCCAGGTGTAGGGGGGTGTAGCCAGAGGTGGTAGTGGCGTCAGGACACGCCCCATTCTGCAGCAGATACAGCACGATGTCAGGCTTCCCCAGACGACTGGAGATGTGGAGCGGGGTCTGGTTGTCCTGGAGACAGGGACAGAGGGTTAGAGGACAGACAGGAGACAAACATGAGCACCAAAAAACATTTTTCTTAAGATCAACTGTGACAACAAGTCACAGTATATATAGTAATCCAACTGTAAATACTCCACATGGCTAAGAATACCTCATTTAAATATAATAACTCCACCAATAAGAATACCTCATTTAAATATAATAACTCCACCAATAACAATACCTTATTTTAATATACTAACTCCACCAATAACAATACCTTATTTTAATGTAATAACTCCACCAATAACAATACCTTATTTTAATGTAATAACTCCACCAATAAGAATACCTTATTTTAATGTAATAACTCCACCAATAACAATACCTTATGTTAATATAATAACTCCACCAATACTACTAAAATTACTAGCTAAACCAGTCGGGATTCTCTCCAGTCGGTATGGGAGAATCACTCCAGGCAGTATGGGGGATTCTCTCCAGTCAGTATGGGAGATTCTCTCCAGTCAGTATGGGGGATTCTCACCAGTCAGTATGGGAGATTCTCTCCAGTCAGTATGGGGGATTCTCTCCAGTCAGTATGGGGGATTCTCTCCAGTCAGTATGGGGGATTCTCACCAGTCAGTATGGGGGATTCTCACCAGTCAGTATGGGGATTCTCTCTGGTCAGTATGGGGGATTCTCACCAGTCAGTATGAGGGATTCTCTCTGGTCAGTATGGGGGATTCTCACCAGTCAGTATGGGGGATTCTCTCCAGTCAGTATGGGGGATTCTTACCAGTCAGTATGGGGGATTCTCACCAGTCAGTATGGGGGATTCTCTCTGGTCAGTATGGGGGATTCTCACCAGTCAGTATGAGGGATTCTCTCTGGTCAGTATGGGAGATTCTCTCCAGTCAATTTTGTTTTTTTCTCCAGTCAGTATTGGGTTTTTCGCCAGTCCTACCTTGGCCTTGACCTCCACTCTGGCTCCGCTCTGAACCAGGTATTTGACTACGCCAGCCTGGCCGGCCCTCGCTGCCATGTGGAGCGCCGTCTCTCCCCTCTGGAACTCAGAGATACACACAGGTTAGAAATGTTACTTCACAAACACACAGGTTAGGTACCAGGATTCTATCAAACACACAGGTTTAAGTACCAGGGTTATATCAAACACACAGGTTAGATACCAGGGTTCTATCAAACACACAGGTTAGGTACCAGGGTTCTATCAAACACACACAGAGAAAGAGAGAGAGAGAGAGAGAGAGAGAGAGAGAGATAGTAAGAAAGAGAGAGAGATAGCAAGAAAGAGAGAGAGAGAGAGAGATAGATAGATAGATAGAGAGAGAGAGATAGTAAGAAAGAGAGAGAGAGAGAGAGAGAGAGGGAGAAAGGGAGAGAGGGAGAGAGTATATTCTGTGACTCACCACATTAGTTGTGTTTGGCGAAGCTCCATGATTCGTCAGCTGAGTGACGATGTTATCGTGTCCCATGAAAGCCGCCACATGGATCGGAGTGAGACCCGACTGTAACAGAGACACAGAGTTAGGCTAGGAACAAGAGACCCGATTGAAACGGAGACACATAGTTATTCTAGGAACAGAGATAGTCCGCTTTAAAGTTGTAGGCAGTTCACCGAGTGCATAGCCCCCAGCCCCTAGCTCACAACAGAAGTTATCTGGCCCTTTTCTGGTAAAAACTGATACCAGAGCCAGCCCCTCTGACCAGCACCAAGCCTTCCTCCTCAAGACCCTGTCAGCAACATGTGTCATGTCCGGATAAAACTCCTAACACAGAACCTCAGCTAACTCAGATACTTCTATTCACTTCAAAACGTCTGTAGCAAACAACTACAATCACCAGAACTTAGTGTCCATGTCCACCTATCAAAGACAAACACCACAGAACAGAGATCCATTCTAGAATGGTTGAACAGAGAGACACAGTCAGTCAGAAGACAACATGTTAGTTAGTAGGTCCTCTGTAGGTCTTCTGTAGTTTTTGTAAAGTTAGTTAGGTGTTCCTCTGTAGGTCTTCTGAAGTTCCTACCTCGGTCACTGCCTGTATGGACGCTCCGTGTTTCAGTTCCCACCTCGGTCACTGCCTGTATGGACGCTCCGTGTTTCAGTTCCTACCTCGGTCACTGCCTGTATAGACGCTCCATGTCAGTTCCTACCTCGGTCACTGCCTGTATAGACGCTCCGTGTTTCAGTTCCCACCTCGGTCACTGCCTGTATGGACGCTCCGTGTTTCAGTTCCTACCTCGGTCACTGCCTGTATGGACGCTCCGTGTTTCAGTTCCTACCTCGGTCACTTCCTGTATAGACGCTCCGTGTCAGTTCCTACCTCAGTTACTGCCTGTATGGACGCTCCGTGTTTCAGGTCCTACCTCGGTCACTGCCTGTATGGACGCTCCGTGTCAGATCCTACCTCGGTCACTGCCTGTATAGATGCTCCGTGTTTCAGTTCCTACCTCGGGCACTGCCTGTATAGACGCTCCGTGTCAGTTCCTACCTCGGTCACTGCCTGTATAGACGCTCCGTGTCAGTTCCTACCTCGGTCACTGCCTGTATAGATGCTCCATGTCAGTTCCTACCTCGGTCACTGACTGTAGGGACGCTCCATGTCAGGTCCTACCTTGGTCACTGCCTGTATAGACGCTCCGTGTTTCAGTTCCTACCTTGGTCACTGCCTGTATGGACACTCCGTGTTTCAGGTCCTACCTCGGTCACTGCCTGTATGGACGATCCGTGTTTCAGTTCCTACCTCGGTCACTGCCTGTATGGACGCTCCGTGTTTCAGTTCCTACCTCGGTCACTGCCTGTATGGACGCTCCGTGTTTCAGTTCCTACCTCGGTCACTGCCTGTATAGATGCTCCATGTCAGTTCCTACCTCGGTCACTGCCTGTATGGACGCTCCGTGTCAGGTCCTACCTTGGTCACTGCCTGTATGGATGCTCCGTGTTTCAGTTCCTACCTTGGTCACTGCCTGTATAGACGCTCCGTGTTTCAGTTCCTACCTCGGTCAATGCCTGTATGGACGCTCCGTGTTTCAGCTCCTACCTCGGTCACTGCCTGTATGGACGCTCCGTGTTTCAGTTCCTACCTCGGCCAATGCCTGTATGGATGCTCCGTGTTTCAGTTCCTACCTCGGTCACTGCCTGTATGGACGCTCCGTGTTTCAGTTCATACCTCGGTCAATGCCTGTATGGATGCTCCGTGTTTCAGTTCCTACCTCGGTAACTGCCTGTATAGACGCTCCGTGTCAGTTCCTACCTCGGTCACTGCCTGTATGGACGCTCCGTGTCAGTTCCTACCTCGGTCAATGCCTGTATGGATGCTCCGTGTTTCAGTTCCTACCTCGGTCACTGCCTGTATGGAGGCTCCGTGTTTCAGTTCCTACCTCGGTCACTGCCTGTATGGACGCTCCGTGTTTCAGCAGCAGTTCCATCACTTTGATTCTGTTCTTCTTGCAGGCGATGTGGAGCGGAGTGAAACCATTCTAAAAGAAAAACACACAGCACAACTCTATAGATGTCCAGCCTGGTTAACACACAACACAACTCTACAGATGTCCAGCCTGGTTAACACACAACACAACTCTACAGATATCCAGCCTGGTTAACACACAACACAACTCTACAGATGTCCAGCCTGGTTAACACACAGCACAACTCTATAGATGTCCTGGCTGGTTAACACACAGCATCCAGCCTGGTTAACACACAACACAACTCTACAGATGTCCAGCCTGGTTAACACACAGCACAACTCTATAGATGTCCTGGCTGGTTAACACACAGCATCCAGCCTGGTTAACACACAACACAACTCTACAGATGTCCAGCCTGGTTAACACACAACACAACTCTACAGATGTCCTGGCTGGTTAACACACAGCTAACCAGCCTGGTTAACACACAACACAACTCTACAGATGTCCAGCCTGGTTAACACACAGCACAACTCTATAGATGTCCTGGCTGGTTAACACACAGCATCCAGCCTGGTTAACACACAACACAACTCTACAGATGTCCAGCCTGGTTAACACACAACACAACTCTATAGATGTCCAGCCTGGTTAACACACAACACAACTCTATAGATGTCCAGCCTGGTTAACACACACCACAACTCTACAGATGTCCTGGCTGGTTAACACACAGCTAACCAGCCTGGTTAACACACAGCTAACCAGCCTGGTTAACACACAGCTAACCAGCCTGGTTAACACACAGCTAACCAGCCTGGTTAACACACAGCTAACCAGATACTAACCAGATAAACATGTGGAGTTACAGTAACTGGCCTCTGGCTGCTTTGAGGTTTGGCACCGTGTGTTATTTCTTCAGTTCCCTCTTTACTTCTTCCTTTTTCTCTCTAAACTTCAGTCATTCTGTTCCAATGACTAAACACCATGCCAGTATACTAGTGGCTGCCTGATGCCATAAACCCTAGCCCTAACCCTGCAGCCAGCCAACACACTTTACTGTCAGCCTCAGAGGCTGTGGACTGGATGAGGCAGAATGATATACAACAGGAAGTGATGTTACTGTTCCCATGTCACTGTTCTGTGATTCCAATTTAGTGTGGATCCCAGGAAGAGTAGCTACTGCTAAAGTTAATGCTAACTTATTACTAAAATAATGCTAAGCTAACATCTAACAGTGATTTTAATACACAGTGTGACTGATGCTTACCAGTGCTTTAGCGTTGGGATTGGCCTTCTTGTCCACAATGACCTTGGCGACCTTGTAGTGTCCGCAGTGGGCGGCGACATGCAGGGCCGTCAGATAGTCGTTGGTGACATCATCAACAGGAACCTCGTGGTGTAGCAGGAGCTGAACACAGTTCAGATGGTCCCCCTGGGTGGCCATGTGGAGGGGAGACAGACCGTTCTGGAGGGGTACAGACAGACAGTTTAGAGGGGGGACAGTGACAGAGAGAGAAAGACATTGTCATAGTTACTGTACCTTAGTTTTGGACAGGATGGGAGCTCCTCTGTCTAGCAGCATCTCCAGCACCTGTTCATGTCCGCTCCTGGCGCCACAGTGGAGAGGGGTCAGACCGTCCTGGGGTCAGAGGTTAAGGGGAAGTAGAGCATTACACAGGTTACTTACTGGATCTCTGACTATTGGTTCTTTCCTGCTGGGCTTTCTATATGTTTTGTGTATGTTGTGTGTGAGCTAGATTGACTTCCTGTAGGACAATAAACATGAATCTGACCACAGACCAGTCCGCCTGTAGGACAATAAACATGAATCTGACCACAGACCAGTCCTCCCGTAGGACAATAAACATGAATCTGACCATGGACCAGTCCTCCTGTAGGAAAATAAACATGAATCTGACCACGGACCAGTCCTCCAGTAGGAAAATAAACATGAATCTGACCACGGACCAGTCCTCCAGTAGGACAATAAACATGATTCTGACCATGGACCAGTCCTCCTGTAGGAAAATAAACATGAATCTGACCACGGACCAGTCCTCCAGTAGGACAATAAACATGAATCTGACCACGGACCAGTCCTCCTGTAGGACAATAAACATTAATTATTTACAGTAGTATTGCTATTTCTATTGTCAAAACAACCATGTTACATCTGGGACTGAGACAATACTAGAGAAGAGCAGCTTCCATACAGGGCTTTATGTCATAATATACACCCAAACAGAAACATAGATGTTAAGAATTCACAGGTTTCACGTTGCGTCACTACATCGTGGAAAGTTCTATGAGGTCCGACTGAGCGTTGTACTCAGTGCATTCTCAATTGGCGCTGATGAAGATTTAGTGACTTGGAAACACAAAGACACTTCTAAAGTGATGAATGTTCCATTGCCATTCTGGCTGGCAACGTCCTTATCCCTTGCTTGCTAGCTAGCCAACTACGGCTAAATTACCATCACGTCAAAAAGTACAGCCAGAATAACAGCAAAGTAGCCGCATTTTCATTTGCTTAAGTTGTTTTCTAGTGACATTTATTTGGATACATCCATAACAATGAGCTAATGAGGTACGGTTTTGCCTGGCGTAGGAAATGTGGTCACTCGTCAGGACTGCTCACTCGTTGTTCAGAGGAGCTAGCCAACAACACAGCTAACACAATCACTTCAAACTGAAGCTGGAAAGACCACAAACTAGCTGCACTTCCTTTTGTTTTTTACCTTTTTTTCAATGGACATTTCTTTGTATATATCCAGAAAAGGTATACAAGCTGATTCATGATTTGGACTGTCTGAGAAACGCTGCCTGCCTGTCTGTCTCGTCCCGACTCCCGACACATTACTATGGGACAGCTGGAGATCTAATATGAATATAGAAACAATGTTGAAAATGTCGGAGTGACAGACAGCAAGGTTTATACAAATCTCCGCTGTTAAAACTAAATGTTAGTCTAAATCAAATGTGAGATAACGTCTAGATGCTTTTTATAGTGGAGATAAAGGTTATAAATTGCCTGGCTGGGCTAATGAGACAGTGGATTGTGCAGTCAGATGGAACAGAGTAAATAGGCATTTTAATGTCATAGATTTAGCCGGTGGTAACTTGTGGAATAGACGCCGGCTGGAATGCTGATTTAACCAATCAGCCTTCAGGATTAGACCCACCCGTTGTATAATGTAGTACAGTGTATATCTAACCTTAGTCCTGGCGTCTATCGTGCCTCCCCTCTCCAGCAGAACTTTCACCATGTTGCCATTCCCTCTCTTAGAAGCCACATGCAGCGGTGTGATGTCATTCTGAGGAGGGGAGACACAACATCAAGTCATAAATACAGTACAGTCATTATTTCCATCAGATTAGACATTAAGACAATACCCACACATACAGTACAGTCATTATTTCCATCAGATTAGACATTAAGACAATACCCACACATACAGTACAGTCATTATTTCCATAAGATTAGACATTAAGACAATAACCACACATACAGTATAGTCATTATTTCCATCAGATTAGACATTAAGACAATACCCACACATACAGTACAGTCATTATTTCCATCAGATTAGACATTTAGACAATACCCACACATACAGTATAGTCATTATTTCCATCAGATTAGACATTAAGACAATACCCACACATACAGTACAGTCATTATTTCCATCAGATTAGACATTAAGACAATACCCACACATACAGTATAGTCATTATTTCCATCAGATTAGACATTAAGATAATACCCACACATACAGTACAGTCATTATTTCCATCAGATTAGACATTAAGACAATACCCACACATACAGTATAGTCATTATTTCCATCAGATTAGACATTAAGACAATACCCACACATACAGTATAGTCATTATTTCCATCAGATTAGACATTAAGATAATACCCACACATACAGTACAGTCATTATTTCCATCAGATTAGACATTAAGACAATACCCACACATACAGTATAGTCATTATTTCCATCAGATTAGACATTAAGACAATACCCACACATACAGTATAGTCATTATTTCCATCAGATTAGACATTAAGACAATACCCACACATACAGCACTTTGAATGACACTAAAAGCAGGTTATCAGTGGTATGTTCTGAGTGTATTGTAAACAGCTACACCCTATGAAGATACCCTTAACACAACCTAAAGTACAGTATCACTGTCAGTTGTGTCTGCAGGACAGTCAGGTCTGAGGTAGTCTGTGGTACTGGGGTTATTGAACTGTGTCAGCAGGACAGTCAGGTCTGAGGTAGTCTGTGGTACTGGGGTTAGTGAACTGTGTCTGCAGGACAGTCAGGTCTGAGGTAGTCTGTGGTACTGGGGTTAGTGAACTGTGTCAGCAGGACAGTCAGGTCTGAGGTAGTCTGTGGTACTGGGGTTAGTGAACTGTGTCAGCAGGACAGTCAGGTCTGAGGTAGTCTGTGGTACTGGGGTTAGTGAACTGTGTCAGCAGGACAGTCAGGTCTGAGGTAGTCTGTGGTACTGGGGTTAGTGAACTGTGTCAGCAGGACAGTCAGGTCTGAGGTAGTCTGTGGTACTGAGCTGAAGAACACCTCCCTCTAGTGACAGCTAATGGTATTCATATATCAGCTCAAACCAGCTCAAATCACGTGTTATGACAGAGTAAATGCATGATGTGCATCTATCTATAAGCTCATATTTCATAGTGCAGGGATATGACCGACTGAGAGCCTTGGCAGGGTGTGTCCATGTGTAAGGGCCTTGGCAGGGTGAGTGCAGACTGACTCCAGCAGCTGTAGAATGATATCTGCAGGGGCTATTGGGTACTACCCTGCACATGATGGATGGAAATCGGCCTGATGAGTCTTACCCTGGCCTTGTTTTAGATGAGTCTTACCCTGGTCTTGTTTTAGAGGAGTCTTACCCTGGCCTTGTTTTAGAGGAGTCTTACCCTGGCCTTGTTTAGAGGAGTCTTACCCTGGTCTTGTTTTAGAGGAGTCTTACCCTGGCCTTGTTTTAGAGGAGTCTTACCCTGGCCTTGTTTTAGAGGAGTCTTACCCTGATCTTGTTTTAGAGGAGTCTTACCCTGGCCTTGTTTAGAGGAGACTTACCTACCCTGGTCTTGTTTTGGAGGAGTCTTACCCTGGCCTTGTTTTAGAGGAGTCTTACCCTGGTCTTGTTTTAGAGGAGTCTTACCCTGGCCTTGTTTTAGAGGAGTCTTACCCTGGTCTTGTTTTAGAGGAGTCTTACCCTGGCCTTGTTTTAGAGGAGTCTTACCCTGGCCTTGTTTTAGAGGAGTCTTACCCTGGCCTTGTTTTAGAGGAGTCTTACCCTGGCCTTGTTTTAGAGGAGTCTTACACTGCCCTTGTTTTAGAGGAGTCTTACCCTGGCCTTGCTTTAGAGGAGTCTTACCCTGCCCTTGTTGTAGAGGAGTCTTACCCTGGCCTTGTTTTAGAGGAGTCTTAGCCTGGCCTTGTTGTAGAGGAGTCTTACCCTGGCCTTGTTTTAGAGGAGTCTTACCCTGGCCTTGCTTTAGAGGAGTCTTACCCTGCCCTTGCTTTAGATGAGTCTTACCCTGGCTTTGCTTTAGAGGAGTCTTACCCTGGCCTACTTTTAGAGGAGTCTTACCCTGGCCTTGAAGTCCACGGCAGCGCCGCGGTTGAGGAGGAGCGTTGCCACGTTGATGTTGCCGTAGTGAGCAGCAATGTGCAGCGGAGTAAAGCCACTCTAGAAAACAGACACATCATGACATCAGCACTCAGTCACAACACAACCAATCAGAGCAGCCTCTCACACCGTCATAGCCAGATGGGACTGCTCTTTGATCAGACACACTGCAGACCCTTCCTGCAGCCCAATGATCTACTTCCTCCCAAAGTGTGCGCTTGTTCACTTCCCTTCACTGATTTTAAAGTAAATGACTGGTATATGAAATATGGTAGAAACGACCACTAGTCTATGGTTCCTCCATAGAGTTTCAGTTCATCAGTTGTGAACTTCAAGTTGTCTGAAGCAGATGTTGTACTTGACTATACACTACAGTAGTGCTGGGTGGAACTGTGATCTACAGTAGGCCTGTTAGCTGTGTTCGCTGTTGGGGAACAGAAAAAGCAGCATAGACACATTTAGAGTAGAGGACTGTTGATGCTGCAGCCATCACTAGGGCTTTCTGCTGACCGACACCTGCCTGCCTCAGGGTGCCTGGGTTAGAGTTATCCTGCCTGGGTTAGAGTCATGCACAAGCCTGGGGATGTTAAGACAGAGACACCCACTGAGAGGGACTAGCTGGTGGACTGGGTCTCTGCTGCTGGAGGATAGCTTCCTTTATTCTTTATTTGGATCCACATTAGCTGGCACCTTGGCAACCGCTAGTCTTCCTGGGGTCTAATGGTGTCTTACAGTACCTCATCACAGAACTCAGCCTGTGGCCAGGAGACAAACTTACAGCATCATCACCATCCCCAACTCTAACATCATGGCTAATCAGCTCTAACATCATGCTAACCAACTCTAAAATCATGTTAACCAACTTTAACATCATGTTAACCAACTCTAACATCATGTTAACCAACTGTAACATCATGTTAACCAACTCTAACATCATGTTAACCAACTGTAACATCATGTTAACCAACTCTAACATCATGCTAACCAACTGTAACATCATGTTAACCAACTCCAACATCATGTTAACCAGCTCTAACCAACTCTAACATCATGCTAACCAACTCTAACATTGTGTTAACCAACTCTAACATCATGCTAACCAACTCTAACCAACTCTAACATCATGTTAACCAAATCTAACATCATGCTAACCAAATCTAACATCATGCTAACCAACTCTAACATCATGTTAACCAGCTCTAACATCATGCTAACCAACTCTAACATCATGTTAACCAACTCTAACATCATGTTAACCAACTCTAACATCATGCTAACCAACTGTAACATCATGTTAACCAACTCTAACATCATGTTAACCAGCTCTAACCAACTCTAACATCATGTTAACCAACTCTAACATCATGTTAACCAGCTCTAACCAACTCTAACATCATGCTAACCAACTCTAACATCATGCTAACCAGCTCTAACATCATGTTAACCAGCTCTAACCAACTCTGACATCACGTTAACCAGCTCTAACCAGCTCTAACATCATGTTAACCAGCTCTAACCAGCTCTAACAGCATGTTAACCAGCTCTAACCAACTCTAACATCATGTTAACCAGCTCTAACCAACTCTAACATCATGTTAACCAGCTCTAACCAAATCTAACATCATGCTAACCAGCCCTAACATAATGTTAACTAGCTCTAAAATCATGTTAACAAGCTCTAACTAACTCCAACATTATGCTAACCAACTCTAACATCATGCTAACCAACACTAACCAGCGCTAACATCATGCTAGCCAGATCTAACATTATGCTAACCAACTCTAACATCATACTAACCAACTCTAACCAACATTAACATCATGCTAACCAGCTCTAACATCATGCTAACCAACTCTAACCAACATTAACATCATGCTAACCAGCTCTAACATCATGCTAACCAGCTCTAACATCATGCTAACCAGCTCTAACATCCTTCTAACCAACTCTATTCAACTCTAACATCATGTTAACCAACTCTAACGTCATGCTAACCAGCTCTAACATCATGCTAACCAACTCTATTCAACTCTAACATCATGTTAACCAAATCTAACGTCATGCTAACCAACTCTATTCAACTCTAACATCATGTTAACCAAATCTAACGTCATGCTAACCAGCTCTAACATCATGCTAACCAACTCTATTCAACTCTAACATCATGGCTAACCAAATCTAACATAATGTTAACCAACTCTAACATCATGTTAACCAACTTTAACATCATGCTAACCAACTCTAACATCATGGCTAACCAACTCTAACATCATGTTAAGCAAATCTAACATCATGTTAACCAACTCTGGGGCGGCAGGGTAGCCTAGTGGTTAGAGCGTTGGACTAGTAACCGGAAGGTTGCGAGTTCAAACCCCCGAACCCCCGAACTGACAAGGTTAATCTGTCTTTCTGCCCCTGAACAGGCAGTTAACCCACTGTTCCCAGGCCGTCATTGAAAATAAGAATTTGTTCTTAACTGACTTGCCTGGTTAAATAAAGGTAAAAAAAATAAATAAATAAAAAAACATCATGGCTAACCAACTCTAACATCATGGCTAACCAAATCTGTTAACCAACTCTAACATCATGTTAACCAACTCTAACGTCATTCTATTCAACTCTAACATCATATTAACCAACTCTAACATCATGCTAACCAGCTCTAACATCATGTTAACCAACTCTATTCAACTCTAACATCATGCTAACCAGCTCTAACATCATGTTAACCAAATCTAACATCATGTTAACCAACTCTAACATCATGGCTAACCAACTCTAACATCATGTTAACCAACTCTAACATCATGGCTAACCAACTCTAACATCATGTTAACCAAATCTAACGTCATGCTAACCAGCTCTAACATCATGCTAACCAACTCTAACCAACTCAAATCAAGTCAAATTTTATTGGCCACATACAGATGTTATTGCAGGTGTAGTGAAATGCTTGTGTTTCTAGAAGCGACAGTGCAGTAATATCTAACAAGTAATATCATATTCTCAAAATACACGTAAATCTAAGTCAGGAATGGATTAAGCATATATACATACAGTATTTGTCAGAGCGGCATTGGACCAACTCTAACATCACACTAACCAACTCTAACATCACGGTAAACAACTCTAACATCACGCTAACCAACTCTAACATCATGCTAACCAACTCTAACATCACGCTAACCAACTCTAACATCATGTTAACCAGCTCTAACCAACTCTAACATCATGTTAACCAACTCTAACACCACGCTAACCAACTCTAACATCACGTTAACCAACTCTAACATCATGTTAACCAGCTCTAACCAACTCTGACATCATGTTAACCAGCTCGAACCAACTCTAACATCATGTCAACCAGCTCTAACATCATGTTAACCAGCTCTAGCCAACTCTAACCTCATGTTAACCAGCTCTAACCAACTCTGACATCATGTTAACCAGCTAGAACCAACTCTGACATCACGTTAACCAGCTCTAACCAGCTCTTACATCATGTTAACCAGCTCTAACTAACTCTAACATTACGCTAACCAACTCTAACATCATGCTAACCAACTCTAACCAGCGCTAACATCATGCTAACCAGCTCTAACATTATGCTAACCAACTCTAACATCATACTAACCAACTCTAACCAACACTAACATCATACTAACCAACTCTAACATCATGCAAACCAGCTCTAACATCCTGCTAACCAACTCTAACATCATGTTAACCAACTCTATTCAACTCTAACATCATGCTAACCAACTCTAACTGACTAACATCATGCTAACCAACTCTAACCGACTCTAACATTATGTTAGCCAACTCTAACATCATGCTAACCAATTCTAACATCATGTTAACCAACTGTACGTAGAGTGCCTAGACAGGCTTGTGTCGAGGCACAGATCTGGGTAAGGGTACCAAAAAATGTCAGCAGGATTGAAGGTCCCCAAGAACACACTGGCCTCCATTATCCTTGGAGGATTAAGTTAGAAATAGGTGTGAATTAAACAGGTAAGAAGGCTTTAAATACTTCTCTGTTTGTGATTTCAAAATTCTGATAAATATTTTTTTTTATATAAAAACATTTAGGAACAGTCAGGGAAGGAGCAGGATGGCCAACGGACAGGGCTGCCGTGCTCTAGCTCTTAGGAAACTTTGCAGAATTTAGTTTTTTGATGTGTTATTTCTTACATTATTAGCCCAGGAAATGTTTGGTGTTATTACATACTGCCGGGAATAACTTTTGGATATCAGAGCGGCGGTAATGCACTAGCATTACCAGCATTACAACCAGGAATACGACTTTCCGGGATCGGATCCTTTGATCATACCCTCCAGGGCAATTGAACTGATTACAGAGGCTGTTCCAAAACACCGCCGGCGGCAAAGAGGTACTCGGAGTGCGACTCAGGTAGCCGACTCAGGTAGCCGCTTCAGAGTATGTTACTCACTAGTGTTCAGTCTCTGGATAGTAAAGTTGATGAGCTCAGGGAGAGGATTTCCTTCCAGAGAGACATCAGGGATTGTAACGTACTCTTTCACGGAAACAGGATATAATGTCTGAGTCCGTTCAGCCAGTTGGGTTCTCAGTTCATCGCACAGACAGGACTAAATATCTCTCCGGGAAGAAGGGCGGGGGTGTATGTTTCATGATTAGTGTAATTGTGATAACATACAGGAACTCAAGTCCTTTTGTTCACCCAACCTAGAATATCTCACAATCAAATGCCGACCGTATTACCTCCCAAGAGAATTCTCTTTGGTTATAGTCACAGCTGTGTATATTCCCCTCAAGCCGATACCACGACGGCCCTCAAAGAACTTCACTGGACTTTATGAATACTGGAAACCACATATCCTGAGGCTGCATTTATTGTGGCTGGGGATTTTAACAAAGAAAATTTGAGGAAAACGTTACCAAAGTTCTATCAACACATTGACTGTAGTCCCTCTGCTAAAACACTCGACCACTGCTACTCCAACTTCCGGGATGCCTACAAGGCGCTCCCGGCCTTCCCTTCAGCAAATCTGATTACGACTCCATTTTGTTGCTCCCTTCCTATAGGCAGAAACACAAACAGGAAGTACCCATACTAAGGACTTTTCAACGCTGGTCTGACCAATTGTAATCCACGCTTCAAGATTGTTTTGATCACGCGTACTGGGATATGTTCAGGTAGTTTCCAAGATGACTGAGTTTATCAGGAAATGTATAGGAGATGTTCTACCCACTGTGACTATTAAAACCTAGCTTAACCAGAAACTGTGGATATATGGCAGCATTTGCGCAAAACTGAAAGCGCGAACCATCCCATTTAACCATGACAAGGTGCCTGGGAATATGGCCGAATAGAAACAGTGTAGTTATTTCCACCGTAAGGCAATCAAACAGGCAAAACGTCAGTATAGAGACAAAGTGGAGTCTCATTTCAACGGCTCAGACACGAGACGTATGTGGCAGGGTCTACAGACAATCACGGGAAAACCAGACACATCGCGGACACTGATGTCTTGCTTCCGGGACAAGCTAAACACCTTCTTCGCCCGCTTTGAGGATAACACAGTGCCACTGACACAGCCCACTACAAAGAACTGTGGGCTCTCATTCTCCGTGGCCTACATGAGTAAGACGTTTAAGCGTGTTAACACTCGCAAGGCTGCAGGCCCAGACGGCATCCATAGCCGCGTCCTCAAAGCATGCGCAGACCAGCTGGCTGGAGTGTTTATGGGCATATTCAATCTCTCCCTATCCCAGTCTGTTGTCCCCACATGCTTCAAGATGTCCACCACCTTCTGTCATCATGAAGTGATTTGAGAGATACGTCAAGGATCATATCACCTTTACCTTACCTGACACCCTAGACCCACTTCAATTTGCTTACCGCCCCAATAGATCCAAAGACGATTCAATCGCCACCACACTGCACACTGCCCTATCCCATCTGGACAAGAGGAATATCTATGTAAGAATGCTGTTCATTGACTACAGCTCAGCATTCAACACCATAGTACCCTCCAAGTTCATCATTAAGCTCAAGGCCCTGGGTCTGAACCCTGCCCTGTGCAACTGTGTCCTGGACTTACTGACAGGCTGCCCACAGCTGGTGAATGTAGGAAACAACACCTCCTCATCGCTGATCCTCAACACAGGGGCCCCACAAGGATGCATGCTCAATCCCCACCTGTACTCCCTGTTCACCCGTGACTGCGTGGCCACGCACGCCTCCAACTCAATCATCAAGTTTGCAGACGACACAACAGTTGTAGGCCTGATTACCAACAATGACAAGACAGCCTACTGAGAGGAGGTGAGTTCACTCGGAGTGTGGTGTCAGGAAAGCAACCTCCCACCAAACATCCACAAAACAAAGCGGCTGATCATGGACTTCAGGAAACAGCAGAGGGAGCAGCCCCCTATCCACATCGATGGATTGCAGTGGACAAGGTGGAAAGTTTTAAGTTCCTCGGCGTACACATCACTGACAAACTGAAATGGTCTACCCACACAGACAGTATGGTGAAGAAGGCGCAACAGCGCCTCTTCAACTTCAGGAGGCTGAAGAAATGTGGCTTGGCACCTAAAATCCTCACAAAATTTTACAGATGCACAATTGAGAGCATCCTGTCAGGCTGTATCACCGCCTGGTATGGCAACTGCACTGCCTGCAACCACAGGGCTCTCCAGAGGGTGGTGCGGCCTTCCCAGCGCATCACCGGGGGCAAGATACCTGCCCTCCAGGACACCTACAGCACCTGATGTCACAGGAAGGCCAAAAAGATAATCAAGGACATCAACCACCTGAGCCACTGCCTGTTCACCCTGCTATCATCCAGAAGGTGAGGTCAGTACGGGTGCATCAAAGCTGAGACCAAAAAAACTAACAAAACAGCTTCTATCTCAAGGCCATCAGACTGTTCAATAGCCATCACTAGCACATTAGAGGCTGCTGCCTATATACATAGACTAGAAATCACGGAACACTAGTCACTTTAATAATGTTTACATATGTTGCATTACTCATCTCATATGTATATACTGTATTCTATCCTATTCTACTGTATCTTAGTCTATGTAGCTCTGACATTGCTCGTCCAAATATGTAAATATTCTTAATTCCATTCCTTTACTATAGATTGTGTGTATTGTTAGATATTACTTGTTAGATATTACTGCACTGTTGGAGCTAGAAACACAAGCATTACGCTACACCCGCCAGAACATCTGCTAAACACGTGTATGTGACATGTAACATTTTATTTGATGTTGCTATTTTTGGAGGGGGGGATATCTTTTATTGACAAAATTAAATGTCAGTGGCCATTGGCGCTTCAAGTGTTAACCAACTCTAACATCATGCTAACCAAGTTCTTAAGGGTTTTATGAGACTGGATAAAGGAAGCCAGCCCCTCAGCTGTAGAGACCCTCAGTCCATGTTGTCAGTACATTGAGGTCAGAGGTCATGCTACTTTCTAGTCCCTTCTGGAAAGCATCAAGACAGACAGTAAATAAAATAACAGAAGAAGCAATGCAGGAACAGGGAGGAAAGATGAGGCAGCAGCAGTTAGCAGCAGGGTGTGAGGTGGTGGGCTGTGAGTGTTGAGTGTGTAGAGGAGATCCAAATATACCTCTGTGGTCCTATTCACCATCATCTAGGGAGAGCAACACCAGCGAGAGGTGAAGAGAGGAGAGAATGGGAGGTTAGTGCATCACAACGACACTATGGCTGCACCATGCTGTACGATGGTGGGAAGAGTCATGATAACAACATAACAGTCAGGATAACAGTCAGGTACACAACATTAACACCACAGACATGAACACAGTAACACAGGGTACTACTTTTGTCAGCATACTGATATTATAGAACATCTACAGAGTCAAATTATACTATAACAGTAACATCAGAACTCTGCTTCAAGTTCACACTACATCTACAACAACCACAGTGAGGTGGTATCATATGAAGAAAGCTATATCTACTCAGGGTTTTCTAAAGCTAACCAGCTTCAGTTAGCTTCACATTCTAGGTCGGGCTTCGACGGTGGATATTGCTTGTCCGCCTGCTGCTAACTGTAGCAGGCTTGTAACTACGTGTGCATGTCACACATGGAGAGTCGAATGCAGAACTCTTCAGGCTTGTAACTACGTGTGCATGTCACACATGGAGAGTCGAATGCAGAACTCTTCAGGCTTGTAACTACGTGTGCATGTCACACATGGAGAGTCGAATGCAGAACTCTTCAGGCTTGTAACTACGTGTGCATGTCACACATGGAGAGTCGAACGCAGAACTCTTCATTGAGACGATGCTGAAACATCAATCCATGGGTGAGTGACACGTTTTCATTCTATGGTGTGAAATAGGCTTTCAGAAGAGACTCCTGAGGTGCTGACCTGTTGCACCCTCTACAACCACTGTGATTATTATTATTATCTGACCCTGCTGGTCATCTATGAACATTTGAACATCTTGGCCATGTGCTGTTATAATCTCCACCCGGCACAGCCAGAAGAGTACTGGCCACCCCTCATAGCCTGGTTCCACTCTAGGTTTCTTCCTAGGTTTTGGCCTTTCTAGGGTGTTTTTCCTAGCCACCGTGCTTCTACATCTGCATTGCTTACTGTTTGGGGTTTTAGGCTGGGTTTCTGTACAGCACTTTGAAATATCAGCCGATGTAAGAAGGGCTTTATAAATACATTTGATTGATTTTATATTGTTTTCTTCCTCAAATGAAGGGGATGATGACGCAATCTTTGCGAGAAGGAGGGAATCTGATTTAGCTCAGACACTTCATTCAGGATAAATGGAGCTAGCCCTAAGTTAGCCTGCCCTGGAGCAGGTTAGTTCTGAATGCAGGATAGTGGAGTTAGCCCTGAGTTAGCCTTCCCTGGAGCAGGTTAGCCCTGAGTTAGCCTGCCCTGGAGAAGGTTAGTTCTGAATGCAGGATAGTGGAGTTAGCCCTGAGTTAGCCTGCCCTGGAGCAGGTTAGTTCTGAATGCAGGATAGTGGAGTTAGCCCTGAGTTAGTCTGCCCTGGAGCAGGTTAGTTCTGAATGCAGGATAGTGGAGTTAGCCTGCCCTGGAGCAGGTTAGTTCTGAATGCAGGATAGTGGAGTTAGCCCTGAGTTAGCCTGCCCTGGAGCAGGTTAGTTCTGAATGCAGGATAGTGGAGTTAGCCCTGAGTTAGCCTGCCCTGGAGCAGGTTAGTTCTGAATGCAAGATAGTGGAGTTAACCCTGAGTTAGCCTGCCCTGGAGCAGGTTAGCCCTGAGTTAGCCTGCCCTGGAGCAGGTTAGTTCTGAATGCAGGATAGTGGAGTTAGCCCTGAGTTAGCCTGCCCTGGAGCAGGTTAGTTCTGAATGCAGGATAGTGGAGTTAGCCCTGAGTTAGCCTGCCCTGGAGCAGGTTAGTTCTGAATGCAGGATAGTGGAGTTAGCCCTGAGTTAGCCTGCCCTGGAGCAGGTTAGTTCTGAATGCAAGATAGTGGAGTTAACCCTGAGTTAGCCTGCCCTGGAGCAGGTTAGCCCTGAGTTAGCCTGCCCTGGAGCAGGTTAGCCCTGAGTTAGCCTGCCCTGGAGCAGGTTAGTTCTGAATGCATGATAATGGAGTTAGCCCTGAGTTAGCCTGCTCTGGAGCAGGTTAGTTCTGAATGCAGGATAGTGGAGTTAGCCCTGAGTTAGCCTGCCCTGGAACAGGTTAGTTCTGAACGCAGGATAGTGGAGTTAGCCCTGAGTTAGCCTGCCCTGGAGCAGGTTAGTTCTGAATGCAGGATAGTGGAGTTAGCCCTGAGTTAGCCTGCCCTGGAACAGGTTAGTTCTGAATGCAGGATAGTGGAGTTAGCCCTGAGTTAGCCTGCCCTGGAGCAGGTTAGTTCTGAGTTACCTGGCTAACTCCTTAAACCTGATTCCTAGGATAGCCCTGTGATCAGAGTGCAGATAAAGGACTAGTGATTGGTGCGCTGTCTGTGTGGTACCTTGGACTCGACATCTGCGTTGTGGTCGATCTGGAGCAGCAGGGCAGCAGCCTTGGTGTCGTCCTTCCGTGCGGCGATGTGGAGCGCCGGGAGCCGAACCTTTCCTTTAGTGTCATTCTCTAGGAGCAGAGAGACCACCTGTTCATGTCCCTGCTGCAACGCCACCGCCAGGGGCGTGAAACCATCCTACAGGAGAGATAACAGTCACTATATATACTATAACACCACCGCCAGGGGCGTGAAGCCATCCTACAGGAGAGAAAACAGTCACTATATATACTATAACACCACCGCCAGGGGGTGAAGCCATCCTACAGGAGAGATAACAGTCACTATATATACTATACCATACTGCAACACCACCGCCAGGGGCGTGAAGCCATCCTACAGGAGAGATAACAGTCACTATATATTCTATACCATACTGCAACAACACCGCCAGGGGCGTGAAGCCATCCTACAGTAGAGATAACAGTCACTATATATACTATACCATACTGCAACACCACCGCCAGGGGCGTGAAGCCATCCTACAGGAGAGATAACAGTCACTATATATACTATACCATACTGCAACACCACCGCCAGGGGCGTGAAGCCATCCTACAGGAGAGATAACAGTCACTATATATACTATACCATACTGCAACAACACCGCCAGGGGGTGAAGCCATCCTACAGTAGAGATAACAGTCACTATATATACTATACCATACTGCAACAACACCGCCAGGGGGTGAAGCCATCCTACAGGAGAGATAACAGTCACTATATATACTATACCATACTGCAACACCACCGCCAGGGGCGTGAAGCCATCCTACAGGAGAGATAACAGTCACTATATATACTATACCATACTGCAACAACACCGCCAGGGGGTGAAGCCATCCTACAGTAGAGATAACAGTCACTATATATACTATACCATACTGCAACAACACCGCCAGGGGGTGAAGCCATCCTACAGTAGAGATAACAGTCACTATATATACTATACCATACTGCAACACCACCGCCAGGGGGTGAAGCCATCCTACAGTAGAGATAACAGTCACTATATATACTATAACACCACCGCCAGGGGGTGAAGCCATCCTACAGGAGAGATAACAGTCACTATATATACTATACCATACTGCAACAACACCGCCAGGGGCGTGAAGCCATCCTACAGGAGAGATAACAGTCACTATATATACTATACCATACTGCAACAACACCGCCAGGGGGTGAAGCCATCCTACAGTAGAGATAACAGTCACTATATATACTATACCATACTGCAACAACACCGCCAGGGGGTGAAGCCATCCTACAGTAGATATAACAGTCACTATATATACTATAACACCACCGCCAGGGGGTGAAGCCATCCTACAGTAGAGATAACAGTCACTATATATACTATACAATACTGCAACACCACCGCCAGGGGCGTGAAGCCATCCTAGAGGAGAGATAACAGTCACTATATATACTATACCATACTGCAACGCCACCGCCAGGGGCGTGAAGCCATCCTACAGTAGAGATAACAGTCACTATATATACTATACCATACTGCAACA
This sequence comes from Oncorhynchus mykiss, assembly GCF_013265735.2. Lineage (NCBI taxonomy): Eukaryota > Metazoa > Chordata > Actinopteri > Salmoniformes > Salmonidae > Oncorhynchus > Oncorhynchus mykiss. The sequence continues at coordinate 2,795,767 of NC_048587.1, read as the reverse complement.
ACACCGCCAGGGCGTGAAGCCATCCTACAGGAGAGATAACAGTCACTATATATACTATACCATACTGCAACACCACCGCCAGGGGCGTGAAGCCATCCTACAGGAGAGATAACAGTCACTATATATACTATACCATACTGCAACAACACCGCCAGGGCGTGAAGCCATCCTACAGTAGAGATAACAGTCACTATATATACTATACCATACTGCAACAACACCGCCAGGGCGTGAAGCCATCCTACAGGAGAGATAACAGTCACTATATATACTATACCATACTGCAACAACACCGCCAGGGGGTGAAGCCATCCTACAGTAGAGATAACAGTCACTATATATACTATACCATACTACAACAACACCGCCAGGGGGTGAAGCCATCCTACAGGAGAGATAACAGTCACTATATATATATATATATACTATACCATACTACAACAACACCGCCAGGGGGTGAAGCCATCCTACAGTAGAGATAACAGTCACTATATATATATATATATACTATACCATACTGCAACAACACCGCCAGGGGGTGAAGCCATCCTACAGTAGAGATAACAGTCACTATATATATATATATACTATACCATACTGCAACACCACCGCCAGGGGCGTGAAGCCATCCTACAGTAGAGATAACAGTCACTATATATACTATACCATACTGCAACAACACCGCCAGGGGGTGAAGCCATCCTACAGGAGAGATAACAGTCACTATATATACTATACCATACTGCAACAACACCGCCAGGGGCGTGAAGCCATCCTACAGTAGAGATAACAGTCACTATATATATACTATACCATACTGCAACAACACCGCCAGGGGCGTGAAGCCATCCTACAGGAGAGATAACAGTCACTATATATACTATACCATACTGCAACACCACCGCCAGGGGGTGAAGCCATCCTACAGTAGAGATAACAGTCACTATATATACTATAACACCACCGCCAGGGGCGTGAAGCCATCCTACAGGAGAGATAACAGTCACTATATATACTATACCATACTGCAACAACACCGCCAGGGGGTGAAGCCATCCTACAGTAGAGATAACAGTCACTATATATACTATACCATACTGCAACAACACCGCCAGGGGGTGAAGCCATCCTACAGGAGAGATAACAGTCACTATATATACTATACCATACTGCAACAACACCGCCAGGGGGTGAAGCCATCCTACAGTAGAGATAACAGTCACTATATATATATATATATACTATACCATACTGCAACACCACCGCCAGGGCGTGAAGCCATCCTACAGTAGAGATAACAGTCACTATATATACTATACCATACTGCAACGCCACCGCCAGGGGGTGAAGCCATCCTACAGTAGAGATAACAGTCACTATATATACTATACCATACTGCAACAACACCGCCAGGGGCGTGAAGCCATCCTACAGGAGAGATAACAGTCACTATATATACTATACCATACTGCAACACCACCGCCAGGGGGTGAAGCCATCCTACAGGAGAGATAACAGTCACTATATATACTATACCATACTGCAACAACACCGCCAGGGGGTGAAGCCATCCTACAGGAGAGATAACAGTCACTATATATACTATACCATACTGCAACAACACCGCCAGGGGGTGAAGCCATCCTACAGGAGAGATAACAGTCACTATATATACTATAACACCACCGCCAGGGGGTGAAACCATCCTACAGGAGAGATAACAGTCACTATATATACTATACCATACTGCAACAACACCGCCAGGGGGTGAAGCCATCCTACAGGAGAGATAACAGTCACTATATATACTATACCATACTGCAACACCACCGCCAGGGGCGTGAAGCCATCCTACAGGAGAGATAACAGTCACTATATATATATATATACTATACCATACTGCAACAACACCGCCAGGGGGTGAAGCCATCCTACAGGAGAGATAACAGTCACTATATATACTATACCATACTGCAACAACACCGCCAGGGGCGTGAAGCCATCCTACAGGAGAGATAACAGTCACTATATATACTATACCATACTGCAACAACACCGCCAGGGGGTGAAGCCATCCTACAGTAGAGATAACAGTCACTATATATACTATACCATACTGCAACACCACCGCCAGGGGGTGAAGCCATCCTACAGTAGAGATAACAGTCACTATATATACTATACCATACTGCAACAACACCGCCAGGGGCGTGAAGCCATCCTACAGGAGAGATAACAGTCACTATATATACTATACCATACTGCAACAACACCGCCAGGGGCGTGAAGCCATCCTACAGGAGAGATAACAGTCACTATATATACTATACCATACTGCAATATTAACCCTGACCTCTGACCCCAACACTGTACGGTACTACCTCTTATAAGACTACCAGAACACCAGCAGCAGTGAGGGGCGTTGTCATCAGGGGCTGTTGCTGTGCAGTATCCTAACAATATTACACTGAACAAAAATAGAACCGCAACATGCAACAATGTCTACCATTTTACTGAGTGACAGATCATATGAGGAAATCAGCCAATTGAAGTAAATTCACTAGGCCCAAATCTATGGATATCACATGACTGAGCAGGGGTGCAGCCACTTGGCAGCCAGGCCCACCCACTGCGGAGACAGGCCCACCCACCGGGGAGACAGGCCCACCCACTGGGGAGACAGGCCCACCCACTGGGGAGACAGGCCCACCCACCGGGGAGACAGGCCCACCCACCGGAGAGACAGGCCTAACCACTGCGGAGATAGGCCCACCCATCGGGGAGACAGGCCCACCCACTGCGGAGACAGGCCCACCCACTGGGGAGACAGGCCTAGCCACTGGGGAGACAGGCCCACCCACTGGGGAGACAGGCCCACCCACTGGGGAGACAATGCCCAGCCACTGGGGAGACAGGCCCACCCACTGGGGAGACAGGCCCACCCATCGGGGAGACAGGCCCACCCACTGCGGAGACAGGCCCACCCACTGGGGAGACAGGCCCACTCACTGGGGAGACAGGCCCAGCCACTGGGGAGACAGGCCCAAACAATCAGAATGAGTTTTTCCCCACAAAAGGGCTTCATTACAGACAGAAACACTCAGCACGTATGGAACATTTGTGGGATTTTTCATTTCAGCTCATGAAACATGGGAACTACACTTTACAGATTGAGTGACTGACATCCTTGTTCCTTCACTGTTTCAGTTGCCTCTCCTGCCCTCTCTAGTACCATGGCTTAAAATCACTCTTATACAGTACCATGGTTTAATACCACTATTATACAGTACCATGGTTTAATACCACTATTATACAGTACCATAGTGTAATATCACTATTATACAGTACCATGGTTTAACATCACTATGATACAGTACCATGGTTTAATACCACTATTATACAGTACCATGGTTTAATACCACTATTATACAGTACCATAGTGTAATATCACTATTATACAGTACCATGGTTTAACATCACTATTATACAGTACCATGGTTTAATACCACTATTATACAGTACCATGGTTTAATACCACTATTATACAGTACCATAGTGTAATATCACTATTATACAGTACCATGGTTTAACATCACTATTATACAGTACCATGGTTTAATACCACTATTATACAGTACCATGGTTTAATACCACTATTATACAGTACCATAGTGTAATATCACTATTATACAGTACCATGGTTTAATACCACTATTATACAGTACCATGGTTTAATACCACTATTACACAGTACCATAGTGTAATATCACTATTATACAGTACCATGGTTTAATACCACTATTATACAGTACCATAGTTTAACATCACTATGATACAGTCCTCCATGCCCTGTGTAGTGAGTTAGTATGAAGAGTAGAAGGGTTATAGGGTCGGTCTAGAATACTGACCTCTGTAGCGATGCCCTGTGTGGAGCCATGGTCCAGCAGGTATCTGACCACCTTCTGATGATTCTCCTGAGCAGCCATGTACAGAGGAGTGAAGCCATTCTACAGGAGACACAAGACATACTGATTAGTCAGTAATACAGACAACACAGCCATTACAACAGTACATTATTATAGTAATACAGACAACACAGCCATTACTACAGTACATTATTATAGTAATACAGACAACACAGCCATTACTACTGTACATTATTATAGTAATACAGACAACACAGCCATTACTACTGTACATTATTATAGTAATACAGACAACACAGCTATTATCACAGTACATTATTATAGTAATACAGACAACACAGCCATTACTACAGTACATTATTATAGTAATACAGACAACACAGCCATTATCACAGTACATTATTATAGTAATACAGACAACACAGCCATTACTACTGTACATTATTATAGTAATACAGACAACACAGCCATTACTACTGTACATTATTATAGTAATACAGACAACACAGCCATTATCACAGTACATTATTATAGTAATACAGACACAATACAGCCATTATCACAGTACATTATTATAGTAATACAGACAACACAGCCATTACAACAGTACGTTATTATAGTAATACAGACAACACAGCCATTACAAAAGTACATTATTATAGTAATACAAACACAATACAGCCATTATCACAGTACATTATTATAGTAATACAGACAACACAGCCATTATCACAGTACATTATTATAGTAATACAGACACAATACAGCCATTATCACAGTACATTATTATAGTAATACAGACAACACAGCCATTATCACAGTACATTATTATAGTAATACAGACAACACAGCCATTATCACAGTACATTATTATAGTAATACAGACACAATACAGCCATTATCACAGTACATTATTATAGTAATACAGACAACACAGCCATTATCACAGTACATTATTATAGTAATACAGACACAATACAGCCATTATAACAGTACATTATTATAGTAATACAGACAGCACAGCCATTACAACAGTACAGTATTATAGTAATACAGACAATACAGCCATTATTATCTCTCTAATTCTCTCTTTCTTTCTCTCTCTCGGAGGACCTGAGCCCTAGGACCATGCCTCAGGACTACCTGGCATGATGACTCCTTGCTGTCCCCAGCCCACCTGGCCGTGCTGCTGCTCCAGTTTCAACTGTTCTGCCTGCGGCTATGGAACCCTGACCTGTTCACCGGACGTGCAACCTGTCCCAGACATGCTGTTTTCAACTCTCTAGAGACAGCAGGAGCGGTAGAGATACACTTAATGATCGGCTATGAAAAGCCAACTGACATTTACTCCCGAGGTGCTGACTTGTTGCACCCTCGACAACTACTGTGATTATTATTATTTGACCATGCTGGTCATTTATGAACATTTCAACATTGGGAACCGGTACAGAGTCAATGTGGAGGCTATATACAGGGGGTACCGGTACAGAATCAATGTGGAGGCTATATACAGGGGGTACCGGTACAGAATCAATGTGGAGGCTATATACAGGGGGTACCGGTTCAGAGTCAATGTGGAGACTATATACAGGGGGTACCGGTACCATGTCAATGATGAGGCTATATACAGGGGGCACCGGTACAGAGTCAATGTGGAGGCTATATACAGGGGGTACCGGTACAGAATCAATGTGGAGGCTATATACAGGGGGTACCGGTACAGAATCAATGTGGAGGCTATATACAGGGGGTACCGGTTCAGAGTCAATGTGGAGACTATATACAGGGGGTACCGGTACCATGTCAATGATGAGGCTATATACAGGGGGCACCGGTACAGAGTCAATGTGGAGGCTATATACAGGGGGTACCGGTACAGAGTCAATGTGGAGGCTATATACAGGGGGTACTGGTACAGAGTCAATGTGGAGGCTATATACAGGGGGTACCGGTACAGAGTCAATGTGGAGGCTATATACAGGGGGTACCGATACAGAGTCAATGTGGAGGCTATATACAGGGGGTACCGGTACAGAGTCAATGTGGAGGCTATATACAGGGGGTACCGGTATAGAGTCAATGTGGAGGCTATATACAAGGGGGTACCGGTACAGAGTCAATGTGGAGGCTATATACAGGGGGTACCGGTACCATGTCAAGGTGCAGGGGGTACCGGTACCATGTCAAGGTGCAGGGGTATAGGTTAATCGAGGTCATTTGTAAACTGGCTATGCATAGATAATAAACAACGAGTCAGCAGCTCCTCTTCCTGGGGTATATTTTGGATCCCCATTAGTTTCTGCCAAGGCAGCAGCTACTCTTCCTGGGGTTTATTATGGATCCCCATTAGTTCCTGCCAAGGCAGCAGCTACTCTTCCTGGGGTTTATTATGAATCCCCATTAGTTCCTGCCAAGGCAGCAGGTACTCTTCATGGGGTTTATTATGGATCCCCATTAGTTCCTGCCAAGGCAGCATCTACTCTTCTTGGGGTTTATTATGGATCCCCATTAGTTCCTGCCAAGGCAGCAGCTACTCTTCCTGAGGTTTATTATGGATTCCCATTAGTTCCTGCCAAGGCAGCAGCTACTCTTCCTGGGGTCCGAACATATTATAGCTCAGTGTCAATACCTCTCACAAATACAAGTAGTGATGAAGTCTCTCCTCCACGTTGAGCCAAAAGAGATGGATATGTCATTAATGTTAGCTCTCCGTGTACTTATTTACTATCCTTTTTTTGTACGTTGCGCTGATTGACAGAGTCGAAAGCCTCGGTTAGGTCAATGAAGCCGGCTGCACAGTACTGTCTTTTACTGAAGGTGGTTATGATATCGTTTAGGACCTTGAGCGTGGCTGAGGTGCACCCATTACCAGCTCGGAAACCAGATTGCATAGTGGACCAGTAACCAGTAAGAATTCCGGCTCTCACACACATATTCGTTTTTCATTAAGAAGCCCTCCTGTTCTCCACTCATAACCTGTATTAACTGCACCTGTTTGGACTCGTTACCTGTATAAAAGACACCTGTCCACACACTCAATCAAACAGACTCCAACCTCTCCACAATTGCCAAGACCAGCGAGCTATGTAAGGACGTCAGGGATAAAATTGTAGATCTGCACAAGGCTGGGATAGGCTACAGGACAATAGGCAAGCAGCGTGGTGAGAAGGCAACAACTGTTGGCGCAATTATTAGAAAATGGAAGAAGTTCAAGATGATGGTCAATCACCCTCGGTCTGGGGCTCCATGCAAGATCTCACCTCGTGGGGCATCAATGATTGAGTCCGACCGAGGGTGGCTTCCCTTCCCGGTCGGGTGGCGCTCGGCGGTAATCGTCACCGGCCTATTAGCTGCCACTGATTGTCTTTCCTCCCCCTCCTTGTATGTTGATTGGTAGCACCTGTTTGTGATGATTTGTTGGGCTTCTTTAGATAGCCGGCCCGCCTGTTTGTTGTGCGGGATTAATTATTGTAACCTTCGGCTCTGTAGTAGAGGAACGTGTTAGTTCCTGGTCGTGCATTTTTCAGTTGTACATTTTTCATTCCCCGTGTCTGGGGCCGTTATTATTGTGAGCACCCTGTGGTGCGTTGGTGCAATTAAAGAGCACAGCATTGCACTCTCTGTCTCCTGCGTTTGACTCCACACCCACGACACCCGGAGCATTACAGAATCCCGCACCTAAAGATTGAATGGAGTCAGCAGGAGCAGCAGCCAACCCTCTACAATCGATGGAGGAACGGGTTCTCCACCACACCACCGTCCTCCATCGGATCGGATCGGCGATGGATCAAGTAATGGAGAGAATGGACCGATGGGAGAGGAGTGGTCTCCTCTCTCCACCTTCGGCACCCCCGGCTCCGGACTCCCCATCTCCCGACTCCAGCACCCTCCGTCTGGCGCTACCAAGGGCTTATGATGGAGCGGCGGCGGGTTGCCAGGGGTTTTTGCTTCAGCTGGAGCTATACCTGGCCACCGTCAGACCCACTCCCTCGGGAGCGGAGAGGGTGAGTGTCCTCATCTCCTGCCTCACGGGTCGTGCTCTGGAGGGGGCGAATGCAGTCTGGAATGGCCCATACTCAGCGCGGGAGCACTACCCAGAGTTTTCCCGCCACTTCCGTGCCGTGTTTGATCACCCTCCAGACGGCCGAGCGGTGGGAGAACGACTATTTCATCTCAGGCAGGAGAGGAGGCGCGCCCAGGATTACGCGCTGGAGTTCCGGACCTTGGCAGCAGGATCTGGGTGGAACGACAGGGCCCTTATTGACCACTACAGGTGTAGTCTCCGGGAGGACGTCCGCAGGGAGTTAGTGTGTCGGGACACCGCTCTGTCACTGGATGAGCTGATTGACATGTCCATTCGACTGGACAATCTGCTGGCTGCCCGCGGGCGTTCGGAGAGGGTCCTGTGCGTTCCACCACCCAGCCCCTCTGCTCCCATTCCGATGGAGTTGGGAGGGGCTGTGCCGAGGGGTACCGGAGGAGGAGGCCTTCCCTGCACCAACTGTGGTCGGAGAGGACACACGTCTGATCGGTGCTGGGGGGGTCCGTCTGGGAGTAGAGATGGCAGGTGGAACGCTTCTCGATCACCCCAGGTGAGTCAGCATCAAACTCACCCAGAACCCCTTGTTGGCCACATGTTTGTCGTAACTTTTTTCCTTCACTTTTTTCCCTCTTCCCAGCATAGGGCACTAGTCGATTCAGGCGCAGCTGGGAACTTTATGGATCGCGGACTCGCCCTTAAGTTAGGGGTTCCGCTTGTGCCGATAGATTCTCGCTTTCCCGTGCACTCCCTAGATAGCCGGCCATTAGGGTCAGGGATGGTCAGGGAGACCACGGTCCCACTGGACATGGTGACGCAGGGGAATCATAGGGAGCGTATCAGTCTTTTTATTATTGATTCGCCTGCGTTTCCAGTGGTGCTGGGGATTCCCTGGCTGGCTCGGCACAATCCTAAAATTTCGTGGAGACAGGGGGTTCTCCAGGGGTGGTCAGAGGAGTGTTCTGGAAGGTGTTTGGGAGTTTCCATCGGTGCCATGTCGGTGGAGAGTCCAGACCAGGGTTCCACCGTGTGCATTCCCCCCGAGTATGCCGATTTGGCAGTAAAGTGAAAGCGACTAAATTACCACCTTATCGACCGGGAAGGGATTGTACGATAGATCTCCAGGTAAACGCTGCGCTTCCCAAGAGTCACGTGTACCCGTTGTCCCAGGAGGAGACGTTGACGATGGAGACATATGTCACGGAGTCGCTGGGACAGGGGTACATTCGGCCCTCCATCTCACCCGTCTCCTCAAGTTTATTTTTTGTGAGGAAAAAGGAGGGAGGTTTGCGTCCGTGTATTGATTATAGAGGTCTAAACACCATCACAGTGGGGTATAGTTACCCTCTACCTCTCAACACTACGGCGGTGGAATAATTTCACGGAGCGCAGTTCTTCACAAAACTGGATCTCAGGAGCGCGTATAGTCTGGTGCGTATTCGGAAGGGAGACGAGTGGAAAACCGCATTTAGTACCACATCAGGCCACTATGAGTACCTCGTCATGCCGTATGGGTTAAAGAATGCTCCAGCCGTCTTCCAATCCTTCGTAGACGAGATTCTCAGGGACCTGTGCGGACAGGGAGTGGTGGTTTATATTGATGACATTCTGATCTACTCGTCCACTCACACCGCGCATGTGTCTCTGGTACGTAAGGTGCTTGGTAGACTTTTGGAGCATGACCTATACGTAAAGGCTGAGAAATGCGTGTTCTCTAAAAGAGCCGTCTCCTTTCTGGGTTATCGCATTTCCACCTCGGGGGTGGTGATGGAGGGCGACCGCATTAGGGCCGTGCGTAATTGGCCGACTCTGACCACGGTAAAGGAGGTGCAGCGGTTTTGGGGTTTTGCCAACTACTACCGGAGGTTTATCCGGGGTTTTGGCCAGATAGCGGCTCCCATTACCTCACTGCCCGGTGCGGTTGCAGTGGTCAGCGGAGGCGGACGGAGCTTTCAACAACTTGAAGGCGTTGTTCACCGATGCCCTCGTTTTGGCGCATCCGGACCCCTCTCTAGCATTCATAGTGGAGGTGGACGCGTCCGAGGCTGGGGTGGGTGCCGTGCTAATACAGCGCTCGGGTACGCCACCAAAACTCCGCCCCTGCGCTTTTTTCTCAAGGAAGCTCAGCCCAGCGGAGCGTAACTATGATGTGGGGGACCGGGAGTTGCTAGCGGTGGTTAGAGCTCTGAAGGTGTGGAGACACTGGCTTGAGGGAGCTAAGCACTCCTTTCTCATCTGGACCGACCACCAGAATCTGGAGTATATTCGGGCAGCTAGGAGACTTAACCCACGTCAGGCAAGGTGGGACATATTCTTCACCCGGTTCCGGTTTACATTCTCGTATAGACCAGGCTCCCAGAACGTAAAGGCTGACGCACTGTCCCGTCTTTACGACACGGAGGATGGGTCCACCGAACCTACTCCCATCCTTCCCGCCTCTAAACTGGTAGCACCAGTGGTATGGGAGGTGGACTCGGACATTGAGCGGGCGTTACGGGCGGAACCCGCGCCTCCTCAGTGTCCGGCGGGGCGTAAGTACGTGCCGTTTTGTGTTCGGGACAAACTGATTCGGTGGGCTCACGTCCTACCCTCCTCGGGTCACCCTGGGGTGACAAGGACAGTGGGGAGCCTTCGGGGGAGGTATTGGTGGCCTACTTTGGCAAAGGACGTTAAGGGTTATGTCTCCTCCTGTTCGGTGTGCGCCCAGAGTAAGGCTCCTAGTAAGGCTCCAGAGTAAGGCTCCTAGGCACCTTCCTAGAGGGAAGTTCCACAACAGCCATGGTCACATCTATTCGTAGATTTCCTGACCGATCTTCCGCCGTCTCAGGGGAACACCACGGTTCTAGTGATTGTGGATCGGTTCTCTAAGTCCTGCCGTCTCCTCCCGTTGCCCGGTATCCCTACAGCCCTACAGACTGCGGAGGCATTATTCACCCATGTCTTTCGGCACTACGGGGTGCCGGAGGACATCGTTTCTGATCGGGGCCCCCAATTCACGTCCCGGGTCTGGAGGGCCTTCATGGAACGTTTGGGGGTCTCTGTCAGCCTGACCTCCGGTTATCACCCCGAGAGTAATATGCAGGTGGAGAGAGTGAACCAGGCGGTGGGTAGGTTTCTGCGGTCATATTGCCAGGATCGGCCAGGGGAGTGGGCACGATACATTCCCTGGGCGGAAATGGCCCAGAACTCACTACGCCACTCCTCTACTAACGTGTCCCGTTTTCAGTGTGTGTTGGGGTACCAGCCGGTCCAGGCACCATGGCATCCGAGCCAGACCGAGGCTCCTGCGATGGAGGAATGGGTACAGCGCTCCAAGGAGACCTGGAGGGCCGTCCAGGAATCTCTACAACAAGCGAGTGGACGGCAGAAGAGGAGTGCTGACCTCCACCGCAGTGAGGCCCCCGTGTTTGTACCGGGGGACAGGGTCTGGCTCTCGACCCGAAACCTACCCCTCCGCTTGCCCTGCCGGAAGCTGGGTCCACAGTGTGTAGGGCCCTTTAAAGTCCTGAAGAGAATAAACGAGGTGTGTTATCGATTACAACTCCCTTCCTATTATCGTATTAACCCCTCGTTTCATGTGTCTCTCCTCAGGCCGGTGGTAGCTGGTCCCCTGCAGGACAGTGAGGTGCCGGAGGTCCCTCCCCCCACTCTGGACATCGAGGGGTCCCCGGCGTATACGATCCGGGCCATTCTGGACTCAAGACGCCGGGTGAGGGGCCTGCAGTACCTCGTGGACTGGGAGTGGTACGGTCCGGAGGAGAGGTGCAGGGTACCGGTGGGGGACATCTTGGATCCATCCATGTTGAGGGATTTCCATCGCCTCCATCCGGATCGCCCTGCACCTCGTCCTCCGGGGCGACCTCGAGGTCAGTGTCGGCGCGCTGCGGGAGCCGCGCGTCAGGGGGGGGGGGGGGGGTACTGTCACGAGTCCGACCGAGGGTGGCTTCCCTTCCCGGTCGGGTGGCGCTCGGCGGTAATGGTCACCGGCCTATTAGCTGCCACTGATTGTCTTTCCTCCCCCTCCTTGTATGTTGATTGGTAGCACCTGTTTGTGATGATTAGTTGGGCTTCTTTAGACAGCCGGCCCGCCTGTTTGTTGTGCGGGATTAATTATTGTAACCTTCGGCTCTGTAGTAGAGGAACGTGTTAGTTCCTGGTCGTGCATTTTTCAGTTGTACATTTTTTATTCCCCGTGTTTGGGACCGTTATTATTGTGAGCACCCAGTTGCGTTGGTGCAATTAAAAAGCACAGCATTGCACTCTCTGTCTCCTGCGTTTGACTCCACACCCACGACACCCGGAGCATTACAATGATCATGGAAGGTGAGGGATCAGCCCAGAACTACACGGCAGGACCTGGTCAATGACCTGAAGAGAGCCTGGACCACAGTCTCAAAGAAAACCATTAGTAACACACTACGCCGTCATAGATTAAAAACCTGCAGCGCACGCAAGGTCCCCATGCTCAAGCCAGCGCATGTCCAGGCTCGTCTGAAGTTTGCCAATGACCATCTGGATGATCCAGAGGAGGAATGGGAGAAGGTCATGTGGTCTGATGAGACAAAAGTAGAGCCTTTTGGTCTAAACTCCACTCGCCGTGTTTGGAGGAAGAAGAAGGATGAGTACAACCCCAAGAACACCATCCCAACCGTGAAGCATGGAGGTGAAAACATCATTCTTTGGGGATGCTTTTCTGCAAAGGGGACAGGACAACTGCACCGTATTGAGGGGAGGATGAATGGGGCCATGTATCGCGAGATCTTGGCCAACAACCTCCTTCCCTCAGTAAAAGCATTGAAGATGGGTCATGGCTGGGTCTTTCAGCATGACAACGAGCCGAAACACACAGCCAGGGCAACTAAGGAGTGGCACCGTAAGACGCATCTCAAGGTCCTGGAGTGGCCTAGCCAGTCTCCAGACCTGAACCCAATAGACAATCTTTGGAGGGAGCTGAAAGTCCATATTGTCCAGCGACAGCCCCGAAACCTGAAGGATCTGCAGAAGGTCTGTATGGAGGAGTGGGCCAAAATGCTGCAGTGTGTGCAAACGTGGTCAAGAACTACAGGAAACGTATGATCTCTGTAATTGCAAACAAAGATTTCTATACCAAATATTAAGTTATTATTTTCTGATGTATCAAATACTTATGTCATGCACTAAAATCCAAATTAATTACTTAAAAATCATACAATATGATTTTCTGGATTTTTGTTTTAGATTCCGTCTCTCACAGTTGAAGTGTACCTATGATAAAACATGACAGACCTCTACATACTTTGTAAGTAGGAAAACCTGCAAAATCGGCAGTGTATCAAATACATGTTCTCCCCACTGTAGGTCTATAACAGTTTGGGTCTAGAATGTCTCCCCCTTTGAAGAGGGGGATGACCGCGGCAGCTTTCCAATCTTTGGGAATCTCAGAAAATACGAAAGAGAGGTTGAATAGGCTGGTAATACGGGTTGCAACAATTTCAAACTGCAGCTCTTTGTTAAGTATCGGAAGTCATTTCAATCGCTGTAGTGGCTGACGTGAATAGGGTTGAGTCATCCACATACATAGACACACTGGCTTTACTCAAACCAGTGACATTTCGTTAGTAAATATTTTTTAAAGTAAGGGGCCTAGACAGCTGCCCTGGGGAATTCCCTGGGGATTATGTTGGATTATGTTGGAGAGGCTTCCATTAAAGAACACCCTCTGTGTTCTGTTAGGCAGGTAACTCTTTATCCACAAATTAGCAGGGGGTGTAAAGCCATAACACATACATTTTTCCAGCAGCAGACTATGATCGCTAAATAGTTAGTTAAATAGCTAACTAAATAGCTGTCCGGACTATCTGCATTGACCCCCTTTGCATGAACTCTTTTGACTCATCGCATACGCTGCTACTGCTTATTATCTGTCCTGCTGCCTAGTCACTTTACCACTACTCATATGTACATTCTACCTCAATTACCTCGTACCATTGCAGATAGACTCAGTAATAATACCCGGTGTATATAGCCAAGATATCGTTACTCATTGCGTCTTTATTCCTCATGTTATAATTTTTCTATTATTTTCCTCTGCATTGTTGGGAAAGGCCCATAAGCATTTTACTGTTAGTCTACATCTGTTATTTACAGTATGCAGCTGTGGGTGTGTCTAAAGGGAGAGGTCCTAGACTCACCTGAGACTGTGGGTGTGTCTAAAGGGAGAGGTCCTAGACTCACCTGAGACTGTGGGTGTGTCTAAAGGGAGAGGTCCAAGACTCACCTGAGACTGTGGGTGTGTCTAAAGGGGATGGTCTTAGACTCACCTGAGACTGTGGGTGTGTCTAAAGGGAGAGGTTCTAGACTCACCTGAGACTGTGGGTGTGTCTAAAGGGAGAGGTCCAAGACTCACCTGAGACTGTGGGTGTGTCTAAAGGGAGAGGTCCTAGACTAACCTGAGACTGTGAGTGTGTCTAAAGGGGGTGGTCTTAGACTCACCTGAGACTGTGGGTGTGTCTAAAAGGGGAGGTCCTAGACTCACCTGAGACTGTGGGTGTGTCTAAAGGGGGCGGTCCTAGACTCACCTGAGACTGTGGGTGTGTCTAAAGGGGGAGGTCCTAGACTCACCTGAGACTGTGGGTGTGTCTAAAGGGGGCGGTCCTAGACTCACCTGAGATTGTGCGTTGATGTTAGCTCCGCTGGTCACCAGCTCCTTCACTACATCCACCTGACCAGCCAGAGACGCTATGTGGAGAGCTGTGTTCCCTTTCTGGAAAGACACAGGGAGGGGTGAGTGAGTGAGTGAGTGAGTGAGTGAGTGCGTGAGTGAGCGGTACTGCCGGCTCGGTATTGCCGGCTCTCTGCTCTGATAGGCTGAGACAGCATGGTACTGCCGACTCTCTGCTCTGATAGACCCATTAATATAATGGCACAGTTCTCTCAGCTCTCTGCTCTGATGGGCCCAGTAACATGTCACAGCTCTTTATCAGCTCTCTGATAGGCCCATTAATATGATGTCACAGCTCTCTCTAAGCTCTCTGATAGGCCCATTAATATGATGTCACAGCTCTCTCTTAGCTCTCTGATAGGCCCATTAAAACCTCTTGAAACTAGGGGGCGCTATTTTTATTTTTGGAAAAATAACGTTCCCAAAGTAAACCGCCTATTTCTCAGGACCAGATGCTAGAGTATGCATATAATTGACAGCTTAGGATAGAAAACACTCTAAAGTTTCCAAAACTGTAAAAATATTGTCTGTGAGTATAACAGAACTGATATTGCAGACGAAATCCTGAGAAAAATCCAATCAGGAAGTGACTCTTATTTTGAAACCCCTGTCTTTCTATGCATCCCTATCTCCCATTGAAAGGGATATCAACCAGATTCCCTTTTCTGTGGCTTCCCTAAGGTGTCTACAGCCTTTAGACATAGTTTCAGGCCTTTATTTTGAAGAATGAGCGTAAACGACTACATTGCTTAAGTGGCCAGCTGAGGGCTCTCAGAGTGATTCTTGCGTAAAAGACAGAGGTAGTCATTTTTCCTCTCGCTCCTAGTGAAAAGCCAATTGTCCCGGTTGATATATTATCGAATAGATATTTGAAAAACACCTTGGAGATTGATTATAAAAAACGTTTGCCATGTTTCTGTCGATATTATGGATATCACAGCGTTGTCGTGAAATCCGGTGGATTTCTCAACATAACGTGACCAACAAAAGGAGGTATTTTGGGTATAAAAATAATCTTTATGGAACAAAAGGAACATTTGCTGTCTAACTGGGAGTCTCGTCAGTGAAAACATCCGAAGATCATCAAAGGTAAACGGTTAAT
>NC_048587.1:2402500-2407500 GCF_013265735.2 Oncorhynchus mykiss | reverse complement strand
ATTGTAATATCTCATTGGATTCTGCCCCAAGGATATTTTTCCCAAGGGGTGCTTTCGACAGATACCCCTCGTTAATGACTGCGTTGCAGCTAGCGTTAGGGGAAGGCAGTGTGGTCAGTGGAGGAGGCACTGTAGACTGTGACCATACCTGGTTGGTTTTCCAATCCAGCAATTGGAGTAACCGATCCATCAAGTCTGCTCCAAGTAGCAGGGTTACAGTTTCGAGGCTGGTAACATACACAGGGTGAACGAGCGACACGTCCTTGAAGTGTAGTTTCAGCATGACTCTCAATGTGAGAGGCGGGGTAGTCTGAGTGACCCCTCGAAGTGTAGCGTCGCATCGTTCCACTTTTAACCAACGTTTAAGTTGGCTTCAAAGCCCTTTTAAGATCATCAAACAATGTTTGAGAGATGAGTGATATTGTCGCACCCGAATCAATTAGCGCATGACAAGTTAAGCAGTTCTCGAGGACTGTTTCCAGGTATGGGCGTTTAGATTCATGGTTAGTGGACATGTTCCCCACAAAGTGGAGTGGTCGTTCGCAACGACGTGATGTGCCATTTCTGTTCAAGGTGGAAGCAGATGGACTTTTCAGATTTTGAGTGGGCGTGGCTTTAACGAAGCGTTTGACCTTTTTCTTCGCAACCTTTGTATCAGAGTCTATAGACAAAGCCCGGGGGCTTGTTTCTTGATCAAGCGGGCCCTGGAAGGGTCTTGAATGAGAGCGGGAGAAATAAGAACTTTAAAAGCTTGCTATGGGTGTTAATTCCTGCGGACCTGGTGTCCGGTAATTCCCCTTCTAGTCCTTGTGACTTGTCTTTCACCCTTTTCTCAAATTGTTCTCGCTTTAGTTCTTCCCGTAGTGGGACTTCTGGAGAACATTGGTCTACGTTTTGATCATCCTTCACCCCTTTGTTACCCTTGTGCGCTGACACTTTTTGGGGGTTGGGTGCAGGAACGTAGTGAACAGGTCGATTGTAGCGGTAGTCATGTTGATGGAGACGTACTTTACAGTTATTTCGACTGCGGAGGTTATTGGAATCATGGTTTCGTGGTAGAAACTGTTGTTGTGTGTCATCTCTCAACGCTCCAATACCTGATAATGCACACTCTGACTGGAGTGAAACTTCAAAACCGAGTGGTCAGGGCTCTTAGCGTGGTGAACTTTTGATGCCTCAAAGGCTGTGCTTGCAAGCTCTCTGAGTTGTAAGATAGGCAAGCCAACGTGGGCGTCAGGGCCCAAGTACCTTTGTCAAGGTATTCCGCGCCAAGCGGGCGGAGAGGGTTGGCTTCATCCTGTGGAGAGATTGGGGCCGAAAGGCCAAGAGGAGAAGCCAAGCCTTGTTGTTGTTGGCCAAGAGGCGCAATATTACTCAGTGCCGAATGGTCAAGAGGAGAAGACTGAGGGACACATGAGGGAGACAAGGTCTGAAACCTATCGTCTTTACTCTTGTGAGTACAGGGTTCCGGGTGCTTGGATTGGTAGTCACGCTGTAGAGCGTGACCATTCTGGACTTCCTCCAGATGGTACCTAAGGGTGGTATTCTGCTGCATTGCAGAGTCCACTTGAGCGCTTAGAGTACGGATTTTGGACACATGAGTGTAACACTTGCTCCTTTTGGTCTCAAACTTATCTGTCATGGTTTGCAGATACAGGTATTAAGTACGGAGCGAGAGATTCAGTGATGAGATTTCCTCCACTTGCTTAGAAATCAATATTTCCATCTTCATCACCTGAGTTCTCTCATCATTCATTTGGTCAGCAACTTCAATGAGTTCTGCTGATTTGTCATCCAACTTTGTCATTGTGTTCATTAACTGATTGTCTTTGCTCTGCAGCGTTTTGAGTAGAACCGTGTTACTTTGAGTAACGTTCAACAAAACTTATTTGTGATGGGATGAAATACGATTTTAGCTTCTAAAAGAGAAGCTTCTAGAGATTTGGGTGTTCATAAGATAGGGCTTTGCTCAATCAGTGGCCCGCCCCTGTGAAGGGACATGGGCTATAAAACTTTTCAAACACGCCCTCCTCTCCCTTCCTATATAAGCCCTTGACGACAATATAACCTCCTTTTCCGAGGACGTGTTGACGACGGTCCGATGTCAGAATGGTTCAGATAATAACTACAGAACGAAGCCAACATCAGCGTGAGCTTTGGTTGCGAATGGTATGAACTTTGAACTCTTATTCACTACAGAAGTAATACCTCCTAGCCGTTGAGTTAGCAACAGCCGCTGCAAACGAGGGTTAGGAAGGAACAGACTGAGTAACCCGTCTATCACCCAACGACGTTACTACAACGTATCCAATTGACAACCAGAGACATTCTTCAAACGACTCGGTTTGGCAACACGGCCTTCCATCTACCACCAACCTACCGAAGCGCAGCTCAGAGTAAATATTTATTGCATTTTCCTTTTCCGAATGGGCGGTAATTTAGAATGCATAAGATACTGTATTTACGATAGCACAGCTTCGCCCTTTGTTCCTCAGTCTTCCCGCTCTTTCACTCAAACCCAGCCCCTTTTCTTTTGTGTAACCAGCTATCACATCTGTTCCGCCCGCTAGGGACGATTTCCTTTATGACGTAATTTGTAATCAAGTTGATTAATTATGTCTATGTGTAATTCTGTGTGATTAGTTAGGTATTTAGTAAATAAATAATTAAACCCAATTTTGTATTGCTGGTTCAACTTGTTAGCCAGGGTTCGTGCAGATAACCAAGAATTTACAACTTTCAGATGAGACTGAATTAAGATGACGATTAATATTGACTGCTATGGATTTAACATATTACTAGGTCTTTAAGAGTTTATTCGGAAGATAACAGCTCTATAAATATTATTTTGTGGTGCCCGACTCTCTAGTTAATTACATTTACATGATTAGCTCAATCAGGTAATATTAATTACGGAGAAATTATTCTATACAATAGCATGTCATATCACTTAATCCGGCATAGCCAAAGACACGACAGCTGGGTGTCAGTGTGTCAGTGTTAGGGCTCTATGGCTGGGTGTCAGTGTGTCAGTGTTAGGGCTCTATGGCTGGGTGTCAGTGTTAGGGCTCTATGGCTGGGTGTCAGTGTATCAGTGTTAGGGCTCTATGGCTGGGTGTCAGTTTATCAGTGTTAGGGCTCTATGGCTGGGTGTCAGTGTATCAGTGTTAGGGCTCTATGGCTGGGTGTCGGTGTATCAGTGTTAGGGCTCTATGGCTGGGTGTCAGTGTTAGGGCTCTATGGCTGGGTATCAGTGTTAGGGCTCTATGGCTGGGTATCAGTGTTAGGGCTCTATGGCTGGGTGTCAGTGTATCAGTGTTAGGGCTCTATGGCTGGGTGTCAGTGTATCAGTGTTAGGGCTCTATGGCTGGTGTGTCAGTGTTTGGGCTCTATGGCTGGGTGTCAGTGTTAGGGCTCTATGGCTGGGTGTCAGTTTATCAGTGTTAGGGCTCTATGCCTGGTGTCAGTGTATCAGTGTTAGGGCTCTATGGCTGGGTGTCAGTGTTAGGGCTCTATGGCTGGGTGTCAGTGTATCAGTGTTAGGGCTCTATGGCTGGGTGTCAGTGTATCAGTGTTAGGGCTCTATGGCTGGGTGTCAGTGTTAGGGCTCTATGGCTGGGTGTCAGTGTTAGGGCTCTATGGCTGGGTGTCAGTGTTAGGTCTCTATGGCTGGGTGTCAGTGTATCAGTGTTAGGGCTCTATGGCTGGGTGTCAGTGTATCAGTGTTAGGGCTCTATGGCTGGGTGTCAGTGTTAGGCCTCTATGGCTGGGTGTCAGTGTATCAGTGTTAGTGTTCTGTGCCTGGTGTCAGTGTTAGGTTAAATGTGTGTCTATAGATATAATCAGTTACTTAAATGGTGTCAGCAGCTGACAGCAGAGACTCAGACTGTTTCTGTAGCTGGTTCTGGCTGGCTGGTAATGTAATGGAATGTATGGGCACTTCAGTTCTTATTCTGTTCCCAGAGGGAGTTGAGACCAGTGTGTCATCCTGGGTTTAGCTCCCAGTGAATTGTATTTTGGGGCTACTGTAACAAAGGTGCCTTTTCCTGGCAATTAAGATGCACAAATCTCTGTCTCTGTCTCTCTGTCTCTCTCTCCCTCTCTCCCTCTCTCCCTCCCCCCTTCCTTCCCTCCCTCCCTCCCTCATAAAGGATAATTTAATTGTGGCGATCCTGTTCTTGGCTCTAGCTCTGACCAGCTGTAGTGTTATTATGTCAGTCAGACAGATTTTCAGCTCAACCAAACGTCACGTCACACACATTAAAACCTCTCAGACCCTCTTGAACTCTTAAAAGCATCAACAGCAAGGGAATATTTCACAATGAGCCAATTTGGAAAGTAAAGATTTGTATGTGGCTGTTGTGTCCATAAATGGAAATATGTTAAATACATGGACATATTGGGAATGTGGAAAGAATGGGAAAATAGTTTTAGTCATAAATTATCTCAGATTCTTTGGAAAGGCGATCCCCAGATCTTATTATAGAAACTCCCAACAACTCTCAACCAATCACAACACTGTATCTGACTGAAACATCTGACCCCAATAACTCAACCAATCACAACACTGTATCTGACTGAAACATCTGACCCCAATAACTCAACCAATCACAACACTGTATCTGACTGAAACAAGAAGCACCTTAACCCAATAACTCAACCACAATCTATCAACATGGTCAAGGGAGGACCACACACTGGACCCACAGACTGGACCCACATACTGGTCCCACATACTGGAACCACACACTGGACCCACACACTGGAACCACACACTGGACCCACAGACTGAACCCACAGACTGAACCCACACACTGGACCCACAGTCTGAACCAACACACTGAACCCACACACTGGACCCACATACTGGACCCACACACTGGACCCACAGACTGGACCCACACACTGGACCCACACACTGGACCCACACACTGCAACCACACACTGGACCCACACACTGGACCCACACACTGGACCCACAGACTGGACCCACAGACTGA